>NC_069500.1:704629719-704802219 GCF_027579735.1 Bombina bombina | reverse complement strand
TGGAACCGCTAATTGCTCTAGGAATATCACCTGACTGGGAGTAAGCGTGATGGGAGCGCGCATAATTCTGGAGAGCCAAAAGGACACCTGGTTCCAATATCTACAAATTTTGGGGCAGTACCACAGATAATGTAAAAAGTCAGGGTTAGGGTAGGAGCATTTTCCACATACATTTGAAAAGTCTGCCCTCCACTTACTCAGTCTGTTAGGTGTGAGGTAGTCCTGATAGATAACTCATATTTGGGATTCCCTAAGGTCGGCCGCCAAAGTCGCTGACCAGGTAAGAGTGAGGCTGTCCAGTATGGTCTTTTCAGAGGAGATCATCGGTAGCTTTTTACGCCAGTTGTTGGGGTAACATAATGGCTGCTTTTGAGTTTATGAGTGCATTGTAGATTGAGGATATAGTGTAGTTGTGAGCTCGAAACTGTGCTATGGTGCGCGCCAGCGGAGTGGTGACCCAGAATGTCGTGCAGTGTTGTAAGATGTGATTTATATAATGTCTGGCCTGAAAGTAGGCAAACCTGTTGGTATAGGGGATTAGGAACTTTCTGCATAGCTCGTCAAAGGGCAGGACTGTCTTAGCTGAGTGATCTAACATTTTATCTAGATTGTAAACACCCAGAGCTTTCCAAGTCTGGAAAACAGGGTATAGCGTGCCAGGGTGGAATCTCGGATTACATGTCAGGGGAAGGTATTTGGTGTGAGCGGGGTCCCACCCAAGGGCTTTGGTCAAAGATCTCCACCCAAGGAGCACATCTCTAAACATCCGGTGGGTAACTATATTCGCCGGGAGCTCTGATAGGGAGGCATGCGGGAGGAAAGCAGGGGATATTTGAGGCAAGGAAGCTTCTTCTAAGTGGATACTAGAGAAATGCTGGGTGTTTAGTGTCCAGTCTAATGACAGTTTTGCCAGGGAGGCCCAGTTGTAGTATAGTAAGTTCGGCAACCCCAGTCCTCCGCGCGAGTAAGGGAGATAGAGTTTATTTGCCCCAATACGTGGATTACTACCCCTCCACAGGAAGGTTCTGATTGTAGTATTTAAGAAGGCCACGTCTCTTCATGTGAGTAGTAATGGGAGCATTTGCATGGAATACAGAATTTTGGGGAGGGTCATCATTTTGACAATGTGGACTCTACCCATGAGAGATAGTGGCAAATTTTGACATGCCGCCAGCTCTGTTTTAATTTGGTGGATCAGAGGGAATATATTGTGAGCGTACCAATTCTGCGGATTTGCCAAAATATGTATGCCTAAGTAAGTTAAGTAGTCGTCTACCGGTCGAAAGGGGTATAGCTCAGGGGAGTGGTCAGATCTCCGGTGTAACCATAAGATTTCAGATTTTGAAACATTTATTTTATACCCTGAGAACCGTCCAAACAGCTCAATGGCATTCAGAATAGCTGGGATGTGTGTCTGAGGGTTGGAAACAAAAAGTAGCATGTCGTCTGCATAGAGGGCGATTTGAAGTTTGTGAGATGCAAGTTGTATTCCTGGGAAGATAGCTCTCAGGCGCACTGCCAGGGGCTCTAGAGCCAAGTTGAACAGCAGCGGGGAGAGAGGGCAGCCCTGTCGTGTTCCCCTATGAAGAGGGATTGGGGGAGAGTAGAGATTGTTAATCAACAGGTATGCCACCAGGTGGGAATATATGTTAGTGAGGAAGGTCGTGAAATGCCCCGATATGCCAAAAGCCTTCATAGAATGGAAGAGATGCGACCATTCCACGCGATCAAAGGCCTTCTCTGCGTCAAGTGACAGCAGGAAGGCCTCCGGGAGGGACGAGAGGGTTCTCTGTTGCTTAGCCTGCCAATGATATGATATCGCATGAAGAACTCTGCGAATGTTTGTGACCGAGGAGCGAGTAGGGGTAAAGCCTGTTTGGTCCGGATGCAGGACGTGGGGGAGTATATGTTTTAACCGGTTCGCTAAAAGCTTGGTGAGTAGCTTGTAATCAACGTTTAAAAGAGATATGGGTCTATATGATGCTGGGAGTGTGGGATCCTTACCCACTTTATGGATGACTGTGATATTAGCTGCAGAGAAGCTGGCAGGAGGGACGGTGTGTCCTGTAAAGAAGTGGCCAAATAAGGTGGTAAGAACCGGGGCAGTTTGGTCGGAGAGCATCCTATAGAATTCAATGGGAAGCCCATCCGGGCCTGGCGTCTTTCCCAGAGCTAGAGATTTAATAGTCTGGGTGACCTCTTCAGGAGAGATCGGGGCATTGAGACTATCTAACTGTTCCTCTGTGATTGTGGGTAGAGTTAGATTATTCCATATTTTTTTATTTTTTAAGTAATGTTAGCTTTTTTATTTTAATTGTAATGTACAATTATTTTAATTTATGTAATGGGGTTAATTTAGGGGGTGTTAGGTTAGGGGGCTTAGTGATTAGTTATTTGCGTTGTGTGGTTTGGCGATTTAGGGGTTAATATATTTATTAGGTTAATTGCGATGTGGATTAATGGCGGATAAGGGGTTAATAGTTTAAATAGATAGTTAGCGTTGTGGGGGTATTGCGGATTAGGGGTTAATAGATTTAATAGTTTGCATTGTGGGGGAATTGCGGATTAGGGGTAAGTAGTTTAGATATATAGTTTCCGTTGTGGGGCATTGCAGATTAGGGGTTAATAGATTTAATAGATAGTTTGCGTTGTGGGGGCATTGCAGATTAGGGGTTAATAGTTTAAATAGATAGTTTGCGTTGTGGGGGCATTGCAGTTTAGGGCTTAATAGATTTAATAGATAGTTTGTGTTGTGGGGGCATTGCGGATTAGGGGTTAATAGATTTAATAGATAGTTTGCATTGTGGGGGGGATGGCGGTTTAGGGATTAATATCTTTGATAGATTCTTTGCGGTATGGGGGTTGGGGAATTAGGGATTAATACATTAGTTATTGCGGTGGGGGGGTTGCGGTTGAGAGGTAGATATCGTGCATGCGTTAGGTGTTTGATTTTATTCTAACATCGAGCAACGGGTAAAATATACGGTGCCCACTTGTATGCGGTGCCGTATATGCAATCGAGTGTAGTGTAAGTTCTGGTTACCATAGTAACCTATTAATGTCTTAGAAATCCGGCATCGGTTGGAAGCATTAACACAACGCTAACTTACACCTACATGAAAAGTGCGACCGCTCGCATTCGCAAAGCGTAAACCTTTTCAATGGAAACCTGGTACTAAAATGGAGCCGGAAATTAGTTTTAGCTGTCAGCCGCTTCGGTAGCTTACGGCTCCATTTTTAACCGCTAAATGGAAACTAGCGCTCAGTAATGTAATTTGATTCAGAATATGTTTTCATTCTCACTGTAAAAAATAAAAAATTGAACAGGTTCACAAGGAAAATATGCAAAGCTACACAAAGAGGCCTATTTATCATATGTCTGTCGGACCTGATCATCAGAGCAGGCGGACAGGGTTATGGAGCAGCGGTCTTTATTGCATCAGCCAATAGGATTTTTTCTACCTTAATTCAGATTGGCTGATAGAATTATATCAGATAATCGGAATCTAAGGGACGCCATCTTGGATGACGTCACTTAAAGTGATATTCATTCCGAAGAAGACGTTGTTTGAAGAGGATGCTCCACGCCGGATGTCTTGAAGATGGAGTCTCTCCGCGTCGGAAGGATGAAGATAGAAGATGCCGTCTGGATGAAGACTTCTGCCCGTCTAAAGGACCATTTCTGCCCGTCTGGAGGACAACTTCTGCCGGCTTCCTTGAGGACATCTTGCCGCTTGGATGAAGACTTCTCCCGGTAAGTGAATCTTCAGGGGTTTGTGTTAGGATTTTTTTAAGGGTGTATTGGGTGGGTTTATTTTTTAGGTTAGGGCTTTGGGCCTGCAATAGAGCTAAATGCCCTTTTAAGGGCAATGCCCATCCAAATGCCATTTTCAGGGCAATGGGGAGCTTTGGTATTTTTAGTTAGGCTTTTATTTGGGGTTGGTTTTACTGTTGGAGGGGTTGTTTGTATTTTTTTTTTTACAGGTAAAAGAGCTGATTTCTTTGGGGCAATGCCCCGCAAAAAGCCCTTTTAAGGGCTATAGATAGTTTAGTTTAGGCTAGGTTTTTTTTTTGGGGGGGGAGCTTTTTATTTTGATAGGGCTATTAGATTAGGTATAATTAGTTTAAAGATCTGTAATTTGTTTTTTATTTTCTGTAATTTAGTGTTTTTTGTGATTTAGCTAATTTAACCCCTTAACGACCAACAACGTATGGGGTCCGTCCTGCAAAAAAATGCAGTTAATGACCAAGGACGTACCCCGTACGTTGTTGGTCTTTGAAAGCAGTGGAAGCGATCCTGATCACTTCCAACTGCTTTCATGTTATAGCAGTGATGCCTCGATATTGAGGCATCCTGCTATAAAAAATTTTAGCCCACCGATGAAGAGAGAGCCACCCTGTGGCCCTCTCTGCATCGGCCATCAATGGCCATGTTCGTTGGTGGGTGGGAGCTGATCCAGGGAGGCGGGTGGGCGGCCATCGGTGGGGAAGGGGGCGAGATCGAGTGCACGCGCGTGCACGGGAGCGGGTGCGCGCACGGGCGGGTGGGAACCCTACACTATGGAACAAATGTTAAGTGTTACACGGTGGGAGGGTGGGAACATTAGAAATTAAATTGTAAATTTAACGATCTGGGAGGGTGGGAGGTTGGGGGTTGAGGGGGGGGCAGCTACACTACAGAAAATATAATTTTTAAAATAATAAAATATAATAAAAAAGATATTTGATTTCAAACTGGGTACTGGCAGACAGCTGCCAGTACCCAATATGGCGCATAATAAGGCAGAGAGGGGGGTTAGAGAGCTGTTTGGGGGGGATCAGGGAGGTTGGGGGCTAAGGGGGGATCCTACAGAGCAGAATTATCATTTTTTTTTTTTAAATCCCAAAAAAACTCTTATTTTAGTACTGGCAGACTTACTGCCAGTACTTAAGATGGCGGGGACAATTGTGGGGTGGGGGAGGGAAGAGAGCTGTTTGGGAGGGATCAGGGGGTGTGATGTGTCATGTGGGAGGTTGATACCTACACTAAAGCTAAAATTAACCCTGCAAGCTCCCTACAAGCTCCCTAATTAACCCCTTCAATGCTGGGCATTATACACGTGTGGTGCGCAACGGCATTTAGCTGCCTTCTAATTACCAAAAAGCAAAGCCAAAGCCATATATGTCTGCTATTTCTGAACAAAGGGGATCCCAGAGAAGCTTTTACAACCATTTATGCCATAATTGCACAAGCTGTTTGTAAATAATTTCAGTGAGAAACCTAAAATTGTGAAAAATTTAACGCTTTATTTTTATTTGTTAGCATTTGGCGGTGAAATGGTGGCATGAAATATACCAAAATGGGCCTAGATCAATACTTTGGGTTGTCTACTACATTATACTAAAGCTAAAATTAACCCTAAAAGCTCCCTACAAGCTTCATAATTAACCCCTTCAATGCTGGGCATAATACATGTGTGGTGCGCAGTGGCATTTTGCGGCCTTCTAAATACCAAAAAGCAATGCCAAAGCCATATATGCCTGGAATTTCTGAACAAAGGGGATCCCAGAGAAGCATTTACAACCATTTGTGCCATAATTGCACAAGTTGTTTGTAAATAATTTCAGTGAGAAACCTAAAGTTTGTGAAACAATTTGTGAAAAAGTGAACAATTTTTTTTATTTGATCGCATTTGGTAGTGAAATGGTGGCATGAAATATACCAAAATGGGCCTAGATAAATACTTTGGGATGTCTTCTAAAAAAAAATATATGCATGTCAAGGGATATTCAGGGATTCCTGAAAGATATCAGTGTCCCAATGTAACTAGCGCTAATTTTGAAAAAAAGTGGTTTGGAAATAGCAAAGTGCTACTTGTATTTATGGCCCTATAACTTGCAAAAAAAGCAAAGCACATGTAAACATTGGGTATTTCTAAACTCAGGACAAAATTTAGAAACTATTTAGCATGGGTGTTTTTTGGTGGTTGTAGATGTGTAACAGATTTTGGGGGTCAAAGTTAGAAAAAGTGTGTTTTTTTCCATTTTTTTCTCATATTTTATATATTTTTTTATAGTAAATTATAAGATATGATGAAAATAATGGTATCTTTAGAAAGTCCATTTAGTGGCGAGAAAAACGGTATATAATATGTGTGGGTACAGTAAATGAGTAAGAGGAAAATTACAGCTAAACACAAACACTGCAGAAATGTAAAAATAGCCTTGGTCCCAAACGGACAGAAAATGGAAAAGTGCTGTGGTCCTTAAGGGGTTAATTTAATTTATTTAATTGTATTTAATGTAGGTAATTTATTTAATTGTAGGGTTAGGTTAGGTGTTACTGTAACTTAGGTTAGGTTTTATTTTACAGGTCAATTTGTATTTATTTTAGCTAGGTAGTTATTAAATAGTTAATAACTATTTAGCAACTATTCTACCAAGTTAAAATAAATACAAACTTTCCTGTAAAATAAAAATAAACCCTAAGCTAGATACAATGTAACTATTAGTTATATTGTAGCTAGCTTAGGGTTTATTTTATAGATACGTATTTAGTTTTAAATAGGAATAATTTAGTTAATTATAGTAATTTTCTTTAGTTTTATTTAAATTATATTTAAGTTAGAGGGTTATTAGGGGTTAATACATTTAATATAGTGGCGGCGAGGCGGGAGTGCGGCAGTTTAGGGGTTAATATGTTTGTTCTAGTGGCGTTGATGTCCGTAGCGGCAGATTAGGGGTTAAAAATTTCATTATAGTGTTTGCGATGCGGGAGGGCCTCGGTTTAGGGGTTAATAGGTAGTTTATGGGTGTTAGTGCACTTTTTAGCACTTTAGTTATGAGTTTTATGCTACAGCGTTGTAGTGCAAAAACTCATAACTACTGACTTTAGAATGCATTAGGAATCTTGCAGGTAGAGGGTGTACCGCTCACTTTTTGGCCTCCCAGGACAGACTTGTAATACCCGCGCTATGGAACCCATAGAAAAAAAGGGTTTATGAAGTTTACGTAAATCGGTTAGCGGTAAGGCCAATAAAGTGTGCGGTGCCTGCAAGACTCGTAATAGCAGCAGTAGTGAAAAAGCAGCTTTAGGACCTGTTAATGCTGCTTTTTCAGCTTACCGCAAAACTCGTAATCTAGCCGTATGTTACCTGTAAAATAAAACCTAACCTGCCTTACACTAAAAACTAACATTACAATAAAATAAAATAAATTAAATTATTAAAATACAATTTTCTGGGAGAACTTCCGGGCAGCGGCCATCTTAGGTTGAATTATTTTGAGCTGCTCCTCTCTGAAGAATCTTTTTACCAAAATCCTTGATATTTGGAGTTATTATCTGTCCAAACCTTCACATACTAGTTTGGGAAGGAATTCTGCATAAATTGAGCTATATATCACACTACTCTGCAGCCCTAATATTCCGGAGACTATTTTGAGGTTATGGCCTCCATATCAACCCCCAGTCGGTATCCCTCGATGCCGACTGTGTAGCAGTTTTGGATATAAGCTGCATACACATCGCTGGCATTGGCTGTCTACAGCAGTATGGAACCTGACGCTGCTATCATAATTAAGGAGATATGTAAACCTTTTAAATGACCATTTTCTACAGCTGACGGAGAGGATGGAGGTAGCATGGGCATACGAAGCTAAGCCAGACCCAGTGGATATAGAATGGTCAAGGGACACCGAGCCCTCCGAACCCTGTGAACATCTGAACCCACTCAAAACACAACATGACACCGGAACCTCTAAAAACAATATGCCGATGGTTAATAATGGAGACCTAGAGGTAACTTTCTAGCAGCCTGGCCGGGGGCAGATCCCACCCTCACGAACAACGGGGAGGCAGGTGCCTCTGAATTAGGAGTAATTCTTATGCCGCAAAAACCCCCACTGACCACGTACACTTACCTGGACCAACAGCCTCGTCTCACAAATCCTAAAATCTACAGAGAGTCAATAGCGGAGAAGGAGACAGCTTACATGGGGTCTATCTCAGCGCAAGATGGCGCCGCACCACCACCTCAGATGCCTCTGTCCCTGTCAATCAGAAGCTGTCTGTCTCGGCGGGTTGCGCCGAGTGCTTGGCGACATTGGCTCACCGCTAAAAAAATCAGCCTCACGAGTCCTACCAGGAGAATATTCCTGACTCATATTGCCAGGTTAGCCACATGGATCTTAAGAGATTCTGGGGTTCTGAGGACACCAAGCTTGACACCAGAGAGGAGAGACCCTAACTTTCATTGGAACCTTTGCCTCAGGGGACATACTGACTATTCATGGTCTTTCCAGAGAAGCGGGGTAGGTTAAAGCACTATAACGATACTGCTTTTCATAAGAGTACCCTAAGGGACATAGTGTGGACTTCCTTTTGACAAAGCTCCACGCCAGGGAGGTTGATTAGGCCTTACTGTTGTATGTACAATACCTACACTATTCAGGGCTTTTACAATTAGTTACTTTAGTAGTTACTCTGCTATATATCCCCCCATGATATGTTTAAAAGTTCTACTGAGTGTTTTTGTTTGTTTTTCTTATACTGCTTTTTCACCAGCGGAGATGCTACGACGTCTGTAATTCCTACAGAGCAGGACTTTATATGCTTATATGGACATCCCTGGTTCACACGCCACATTTTAATGTTGAACACTTAGCTTGTCTGTTATTATATGTTGCTTGTACTTTTTTTTTTTTTTCAAAATGATTTTTATTGATTTTCCATATAGATAATACAATAGTACAGAGGGTTTCCACAAAGTATATAAAGTATATCGTACAAAGGTACAACAGGTGTGTATTTTCCAGTCCATTCAGTTAGTATCCTGTGCAATCTCGTTTTGAGACTGGGTGAGCAAAGTTTTTATGTGGACTGTGGAGTAATGGGAGGGAAACCGTATAGTTGGGTTTTGGCAGAGAGCATAAATATAACTTATCGAACTATAACATAAATATAAAGGTAACAACTGGAGACTGGCTTTTTTGACTATAAGGTGGTCAGTCTTCGTCCTGTCTTTGTGGATATGGAGTTTAGTTGGCGTCTTGGTAGTGGTCTGCATGTCTATTTTACCTTAGTGTTAGGTTCTAGTGTTAGTCGGAGGTGTCTCAATGTTTTGGGGGGGGGGGTTCTATTGAGCTTTAAGGGTGTGGAAGAGTGTCTCCCAATAAAACTTGACATCGAGGAATAGATCTAGTTGGTTGCGTCTGTAATATCCATACTGTTCTAGTTGTATGGTTTCTGATACTTTTGATAGCCATTGTTGGCTAGATGGGACAGAGAGGGATTTCCAATTTTGTGCTATTAAGGCTTTCGCACTGTTTAGGCATATTGTCAACAGTGTCGATCTTATCTTGCATGGGATCCCTGGTCTTAAGTTAAACAGCGCTAGTGTGGGGGGTAATGTAAATTCGTTACCTAAGATGTTTTTTAGGTGGAGTTCTATTGACTTCCAATAAGGTGTTAACTTGTTACAATGCCACCATATATGTGCCATTGTTCCTGGTTCCCCACATCCTCTCCAGCATGATGCTGTAGATGAGGGGTAGATTCTGTGTAGTCTATGTGGTGTTAAATACCACCGTGTTAGTATTTTAAAGTTGAGTTCTATAAATCTGGTGGAAGTTGATGACTTTCGTGTGTTGTTAAAAATTTTCCTCCAGTCTTTTTCATCTAGCTCTATTTTTAGGTCTTGTTGCCAGTGAGCAGTATATGGTGGGAGGGGGGTCAGTTCTACATTTTCTAGCATTTTTTTTGCAAGTGATAAAGTGCCTCTGGTGGGAATTGTTGACAGGCAGCATTGTTCAAAGGGAGTGGGCGCCCTTAGCAAGTTCTCCCTGGCTTGATTATTGCATATAAAGTTGTTGAGTTGGGAATATTTTAACCATGAGGAGAAAGCTCCCCCCAGCACATCTGTCAAGCTATTTCTGGGTTTAAGTGATCGTTTGTCTAAAAGTGATATTATGGGAACAGAGTCCTGTAATTCCCAAGTAGCTTTAGTGTTCTTTAGGGGTTCATACCCTCCGGAGAGTTCCATGTTCTGTGATATCGGTGTTAGGGGGGAGTGTTGTGAGGATAGTTTTGGATATTTTCGTACTAGGTA
Organism: Bombina bombina; assembly: GCF_027579735.1. Lineage (NCBI taxonomy): Eukaryota > Metazoa > Chordata > Amphibia > Anura > Bombinatoridae > Bombina > Bombina bombina. The sequence goes on along the minus strand of NC_069500.1, from coordinate 704,792,134 downwards.
GTCCCAGGTATCAAAAATGTGTCTAAAGGTTGGGGAGGTCTGGCAAACAGCAGGTCTTAAGGTTTTGGGAATCCAGCACACTGAGTCGGGTTTGGGCGCTTTTAATATTTGAGAGTCTAGGGAAATCCATGCTTTAGCTTTACTTTTGCTATGCCAGTCGAGGATGCGTTGCAGGGTCACTGAGTAGTAATACATTTCTAACTTCGGTACCCCCAGCCCCCCCCCTCTGATCGGTCTGTGTAATGTGGTCGCGTTTACACGAGGCTTTTGTTTTCCCCAAATGAACATGTTGATGCTCCTTTGGAGCTGTTGGATGTAGTGCTTTGGGAGGGATATGGGCACAGTTTGAAAAATATATATTATTCTTGGGAGAATCGTCATTTTTATGGCCTGTATTCTCCCCCACCAAGATAGGGGTTTATCACTCCAAGTTTTTAGGGTGTGTTGGGTAGCGGTAAGTAAAGTTTTGTAGTTGGCGTCAAATAGTTGTGAGATTTTTGGGGTCAGCTGTACCCCCAAGTATTTTAGTTGGGAGTTCTTTACTTTATATGGGCATATATTCTTAATGTGTTGTAGTTCTCTTTGGGGAAGGGAGATGTTTAGGATCTCTGATTTCTGTTTATTGATTAGGAAATTGGATAGGTGGCTGAAGGTGTCGAATTCCTCCATTAGGGCTGCTAATGAGCGTGTGGGAGAAGTCAATGTGAGGAGAATGTCATCGGCGAACATTGAGATTTTGTATTGATTTGGGCCAATATGTACTCCCTTTATGTTTGGGTTAGCTCGAATATGAGCCGCTAAAGCTTCCATGGTAAGCACAAATAGGAGTGGGGAGAGTGGGCAGCCCTGTCTTGTTCCATTTGAAATTTTGAATGGGTGGGATAGTACTCCATTAACCTTGACTTTTGCTGAAGGAGCTGAATATAGTTGGAAGATTTTACCTATTATTCCATCTCCAAATCCATAACTATGAAGTGCACTTCGAAGGAATGGCCAGGCCACCCTATCGAAGGCCTTCTCTGCGTCTGTGGCTACTGTGATCATAGGGATTTTATGAGTGTTGGCGAAGTCTATAAGTTGGGTAGTTCTAATAGTGTTATCTCTTGTTTCTCTGAATGGGATAAACCCAGCCTGGTCTAAGTGGATTAAGTCAGGTAGGACCGAGTTGATTCTTAGTGCTAGAATTTTTGCATAAATTTTTATATCGCTGTTTAATAATGAGATTGGTCAGTAGCTGCTGGGCTCTGTTATCGGTTTGCCCTCTTTGTGTATGACGATGATATGTGCTTCGAGTAGTTGTGGAGATATGGGGGAATCATCTTCTAGGGAGTTAAATAAATTTGTTAAGTGGGGGATTAGTATTTGCTTAAAATGTTTATAATAGGCGTTCGTCAGTCCATCTGGGCCAGGGCTCTTATGAGTAGGTAGGCTATTGATAGCCTTAGCTACTTCCTGCTCCGAGAAGGGGTCATCGAGGGCTACTCTAAGGGGTTCGTCTAATTTAGGTAAGTTTGCTTCTTCTAGGTATTTATCTATAAGGGTCTTCTTATGGATGCTGTCGTCTGTGGGGATGTTGTATAGAAGACTATAATATCTGCTAAAAGTGTCTGCTATGCCTTTGCAGTCATATGTTTCTTTGTTTGTACTGTCTTGAATTTTATTTATATAGTTGGCGTAGCTTTTCCGTTTCAGTGCTTTAGCTAGTATGGGCCCTGCTCTGTTACTCTCAACAAAATAAAGTTTCTTTAGGTAGTAAGCTTTTCTATGTACTTCAGTCGCTAGTAAGTTATTCAGGTTGCGTCTTATCTTAGTAAGAGTAGAAAGGGTGTCATTCGATTCGGGGTTGTGCATATGATTAAGTTCTGCCACTTTAAGTTGGTCCAGTAATTGTTTGTATTCTGAGTTGTATTTTTTTTTGAGAATGGCTTTCTGTTTAATAAGTTCTCCCCTAACTACCGCTTTATGTGCTTCCCAGATCGTTATTGGGTGGGATTGGGGGGGTTTGTTGAAATGAAAGAATTCAGTAAGTGTTTTGTCTATTTTCTTTTTGATTTGAGGCTGTAAAAGCAGAGTATCATCTAACCTCCAATTAAAATCTGTGATGGGTTTGTCAGGCCAGTCAAGGGCCAGTGATACTGATGAGTGGTCCGACCATGGGGTCGGGGTGATGTCTGAATCCCTAGTAAGTGTCAGCCCTAATTGGTCAATGCAAATGTAATCTAATCTGGAGTAAGATTTCTTGGGGTTCGAGTAGAAGGTGTAGGTTTTCTGTGTCGGGTGGTGGACTCTCCAGACGTCTAGAAGAGATAGGGATTTCAGACTTTGTGTGACTGTTTTGATAGTGTTTATTGTCTGGGAGCTTTTGGTCATTGAGCAGTCTAGTCTGGGGTTAAGTGCTATATTAAAGTCTCCTGCTATAATAGTAGTTCCTTTTGCTATTTCTAATAATTTCCCTGTGACTCTTTTGAAAAATTTCGCTTGGCCGGTGTTGGGTGCATATATGTTCGCTAGCGTGATTGGTTTGTTGAAAAGGTCTCCAACCAATATCAAGTATCTGCCTTCTGGGTCAGTGTGAGTGGTAACATTGTGGAGATGCATGGATTTATGAAGTAGGATTCCCACTCCGTTTATCTTTTTCTGTGTGTGCGAACAAAAGTATCCGGTTGGGAAGTTTTTAGAATGGAACTTCGGTTCCTCTTTGTGTCTAAAATGTGTTTCTTGCAAGAAGATAATGTCATTTCTAGATTTAGAAAACCAATTGAGAGCTAAAGACCTTTTTGTGGGAGAGTTTAGACCCTTTGTGTTTTGTGTCATGATCTTGATTTGTGGTGCGCTCATTAGAGTATGTGTTTGGGTTTTAGCTGTCTTCTAAGCTGTTTAGTGGTAAAGGGGTGTATGTGCTGTGATACATTCAATGGGTTCTGGTCGTCGGTGAGTGTCACTTGCCAAGCCAACTCAGACATAGCAGTTATTAGAATCAAATTTCCAGTTCCAGTATAACAAACAGTAATAAACGTCATAACATATAACTTATATACAACAATTGCATATATACATATACAATACCAAATGTTTAAGGGTATACTACCCTGTTCACAACATTTTATGAACATGAGAGTATAGACTGCTTCCTATATTGTTAAACAAGGTGTTTCAATTATATTAGTGGCTTCGAATTTCTAAACAACTTTAAAGTTAGGTGTACTCACTCACTTGCTTTACCTGCAGACAATCTGAATCAAGTTCTTATACCTGTATCTGAGGAAAGTCCTGGAGTTGGTATATCTGCAAGGCAATCAATTATTAAGAGTAATACAAGTTACCACAGGCAACAGTGGCTATGCATGTTTATGTAGGATCAGTTTCTGGGTTGAATTGGCCACTGGATGGCTGTGTCCTTTTCCTGTTTATTCTGTTCCATGTCGGCCTTTGGGGTTTCGGCATGCTGGAAGAGGTTGTTGGTTTCTCAGGTGCTGGTCCTCCCAGAAGTTGTGGTGTGGGTTGTGGGATATTCAGTTTGCTACAGAACTCTTCTAGGTCGTCAGGTGATTTGTAGATTGCTATGTTCGTGCCTTGCAGAACTTTGATGCAAAAAGGAAAGCCCCATCTGTAGGGAATCTTCAGGTTTTGTAGATGAAGGGTTAGGTATCTGGCTTCTCGCCTTCTGTTAAGGGTGATGCTACTTAGATCTGCGTAGATTTGAATATTATCCCCTTCGTATGTAATCTGGCGTAGTTTCCTGGAGGCTTCCATGATTTTCTCTTTGTCTGTGAATGCCTGCATTTTTAAGACAATGTCTCTAGGAGGTTTGTTATCTTGCGGCTTCGGTCTCAGCGCCCTGTGGGCTCTTTCTATGGGCATGTCTGGCAATTCTTCATCTTTTAACAGAAATTTAAAAAGTCCTTGCAGATGCTGTGTAATTTGGTTGGGCACAATTTTCTCTGTTACACCTCTCACTCTGATATTATTGCGGCGGCCTCGGTTGTCCAGATCTTCTAATTGTATTTGCATTTGTTGAATTAGAGAGTCATGGGATTCAAAAGATCTGTTTTGAATGTCAGTATTATTGTAAATTTGGTCAATGTCCTCCTCGAGGTGTACAACTCTTTCTCCTAGCTCTGATAGTTCTTTTTTGACCTCTCTGAGGCCATCTTTTATCATTTTACCCACTTGTGAGATTAAAGTTGCAAAGTCTGCCTTAGTAGGGAGATTGTCAATGTCTGCTCTTGTAAGGGGTTCTTCTGATAGGGTGCCTTGAGCGTTAGGTCTAGTAGCTGGTGGCATGTCATCTGAATCTTGTGATGTGGGGGATTCTGGATCCGGAGTTTCCAGCACTTTGAAAAAGTTAAGTTTAGTTGTTGCAGCTGACTGGGTTTTCGCTGGCTTGTCTGACTTAGATATCCTTTTGGATGTCATTTTTATATGTTGTTCAGGGGATGGGTGGTTTTCTCTAGGAGTAGCTCAGTGTGTTGTCTGGTGTCTGAATGTTGTGCTGCGCGTGGTGATGCAGCGTTATAGGCCCAGACCTGCTCGCGTGTGAAAATGGCGGTGCTCCGCTATAGCAAAGTGTCCAGTGCCCTATGGGCTGCGGTATACTGGGCGAGTGTGCCTCTCCTCAATAAGTGCACTTTTTGTAAGGTTACATTGCCCAAGGATGGAGGGAGCAGTGGCGTAAGATTAGGCGTTGTCTAAAGTTTCTTCCCACGTGGCAATATGTTAGACTTGAGCAGGATGCTAATGTGCCTTTGTTCTGTAAGGCGATGTCATGGCCCTTAGGATCTAGTGTGTTTCTATGAGGAGTGTCATGCCATTGTGTTTAGGCTTGTGTTGAAGTTTTCATACCTTCGGCTTTTTCAGAGTCGGTCCTTCGCCGGTGTCGTCATATTTTTTACCGCATCTGTGCAGGCTTGTGGCGTGTGTCGCAGAGCTAGGCCGAAGTTGATGTGCTGTCCTCTTACACTTACTGCGTTGCGCAGCTTTCCGTTAAGTTAGCTCACTCAGGGTATGATCATTGTGCTCCGGGTGAGTTCCGGTGTAGATATCTATTACTGGAATTCGGCTAACACCTTTGTAATGGGAAAGATGTTGCTTGGAAGCGTCCGGTATCACGGAGCTCTAGCTTTTTGCAGCCATACTGTGCGATGGCTGGCTCCGCCCCTCCGCTTGTACTTTTTTTTTATGTTTTCAGGTACTAGGCTCATCTTTGCTATGTACTACCTTAGTGCTGTTGGGACCCTTTTCAACTCGATGGAGTCAGTCTTAGCGGTTTAACAGCATATTGATATTAGATATATTAGTTGGATAAGTCCTTTTCTAATGCGCAGCAGCATGTATTTAGTTCCTGTCTCTCTCTAGAGTTCCAAATTCAGACTATTTGAAGCGTACATTGCCTGAGGTATACCCCCTTAACTAGATTTAAGCTAAAATTAGGTCACCCTGCCTCCCTCTACCATGCTTTGCACTTATCCTAGCTCCCCATGTCCCACTATGCTGATAGTCTCCATTATTTTATTTTTTTATTATTTTTTTAGTAGTGCCCGTAGGTGGAGAACATGAGGCTGTTCAGAAATGGTTTCTTTATTGTCGCATGGTGACTTACTTCTCCCCTCTTTATAGCTAGTTTCAAAACAGACTATGAGTTGAGACCCAAAAGAGGTCCCTTTCTCTTTGAGTTATCCCTCAATTTTCCCACTATTTCCATATGCCTTGTTAAATGGCCCAAGAGAGACCACTATTAATTTTTATGGGATTTTGTTTGATTGCTATATAGTTATGCTTATATGGGATTCTAACTACTTGGAAATTTGAGGTTTTGTAAACAATATATGTGGCTACTGTACTTTGAGATGTATTTTATAAACTTTATCAATGTCACTGTTGACGTATTACAATTGTAACCATTATTCCTTTAACCTCAATAAAAAAATGTATTAAAATAAATAAATAAATTAAAAAAAATACAATTTTCTAAATTACAAAAAAAATAAAAATGAATTACTCCTAATCTAATAGCCCTATCAAAATAACCCCCCCCACAAAATAAAAAAACCCTAGCCTACACTAAACTTTAAAAGGGCCTTTTGTGGGACATTGCTCCAAAGAAATCAGCTCTTTTACCTGGTTGGTTGGGTGGTGGGTTTTACTGTTGGGGGGTGTTTGTATTTTTTTTTACAGGTAAAAGAGCTGATTTCTTCGGGGCAATGTCCCACAAAAGGCCCTTTTAAGGGCCATTGGCAGTTTAGTGTAGGCTAGGGTTTTTTTTATTTTGGGGGGGCTTTTTTATTTTAATAGGGCTATTAGATTAGGAGTAATTCGTTTTTATTTTTGGTAATGTGGTTTTTTATTTTTTGTAATTTAGTGTTTATTTTTTTGTAATTTAGAAAATTGTATTTTAATAATTTAATTTATTTTATTGTAATGTTAGTTTTTAGTGTAAGGCAGGTTAGGTTTTATTTTACAGGTAACTTTGTATTTATTTTAGCTAGGAAGTTATTAAATAGTTAATAACTATTTACTAACTAGTCTACCTAGTTAAAATAAATACAAACTTACCTGCGAAATAAAAATAAAACCTAAGCTAGCTACAATATAACTATTAGTTATATTGTAGCTAGCTTAGGTTTTATTTTACAGGTATGTATTTAGTTTTAAATAGGAATTATTTAGGTAATAATTGTAAGGTTTATTTAGATTTATTTTAATTATATTTAAGTTAGGGGGTGTTAGGGTTAGACTTAGGCTTAGGGTTACGTTAGGGTTATTCTTAGGGTTAGGTTTAGGGGTTAATATATTTATTTAGTGTTAGTAATGTTGGAGGCCAGAGGTTTAGGTGTTAATAACTTTAGTATAGTGGCAGCAACATTGGGGGCGGCAGATTGGGGGTTAATAACTAATGTAGGTGGCGGTGATGACAAAAGCAGAAAGAGGGCGCCTCATAGTCTAATCCTATTATGATAACACAAGTGTACAGGTGATAATTGTGCTTACCACAAGTGTAGGCACCATACTGTGACCGGTGCAAATCAGCAGGCTAGCACTCAACAGTGGCTAGTACACTGAAGCCGGTTCTCCTTGTGATGAATATCGTCGGGTCTTTGTTACCAGACGGCTGTTATATGATAATGGAGTCTTTTTTTGCCAGCTATGTGGTGATACAAAATCATAGACAACTTCCAAAGTTTAAACATAGCAAAAAACGCTTTATTGTAACGCGTTTCTCGACTGATACTGGTCGTTTCTTCAGACAATAAAAAAAGCAGATACAAATCAGTGTAAATGGTAACATTATATACACATTGTAATTAGTAAAAAACGGAAGATGTCACTTGTATGAAAAACCAATAGATGGCAAGCGAGTCTTATTTTGAAAAATACAAGTTAAAAAGGAAAATAAGGAGCTTATACCAACAAGCTAAACAAACCTTTTGCATAGTAGCTCTTAAATTTTCCCGAATATAGTTCACAAAGCATATATGTTTAGCATGTTGTTTAATAAGTGCTGGGGGGGGGGGGGGGTTAGGGGGTAGGAGAGGAGGGGGTGATGTTAAGGGCGGCAGATTAGGGGTTAATAGTTTTATTTAGGTGGCGGCGATGTTAAGGGCAGCAGATTAGGGGTTAATAACATTATGTAGGTGGGGGCGATGTCGTGGGCGGCAGATTAGGGGTGTTTAGACATGGTTTTTATGTTTGGGTGTTTAAACATAACTTTTTCTTTCCCTATAGACATCAATGGGGTTGCGTTACGGAGCTTTTGTTTCCGCGATCGCAGGTGTTAGGCTTATTTTTTGCCGGTTCTCCCCATTGATGTCTATGGGGAAATCATGCACGAGCACGTCAAAGCAGCGCTTGTATTTCAGTGCGGTATGGAGCTCAACGCCACCATATTGCCCGCATAAGTCTGATTTTTGTAAACCTGTAATAGCAGCACTATAAGGAGGTGAAATAATGCTGCTTTTGTGGAGGACGTTAATTACCCTATAGCGCTGAAAACTCGTAATCTAGCTGTATGATAGTAACACACAGAGGCCCTAGAAAGACATCCTAACAAGGGAGAAGATTAATAATGTACTATGAATTCTCTAATAAATAAAATAAAAAAGTAGAAAAAAATAAATAAAAATAAACCCAAACTCTTACCCCCTCCAAGTGATAGATGCGAATGCCATTGCATCAGAGAGTTCTAATGAAAACAACATAAACAGTTCGATAAAAAAGCGGGAAGAAAAAGATATTAACCCCTGCACCACCAAGTGCTTGTACAAGAACTGCCGCTTTTCTAAGAACAAGCCATGCTGAGAGGGAGACAGACATGCTTCTTAAATCCACTCAGATACTCCTTCACAGGAAGCAGTTAGCGCTATGTGCATAGGAGATAAAAAGCCAATGCGTAGTTCCCCTTTCTGCCTTAAAGGACACACATAAAGATTGAAAATAAAACTCACTTACTGAAGAATACATACAGATTCAATGAAGAGGGCGAAGGAAGCAATAAAATTGAGAACTGAATTTATTTTTAAAAAACTCTGCCATTAGTCTATAAGAGGTTCCAAATTCCCTCCATGTCTCCCTATAAGCACATAGGTCACATACATCAGTGGTGAATTCTGTCTAAAATTTTTGGCTATGATGTTCTGTGCCAGAGTGTACCCACCTAGCCTGTGGACTATATGAGTGAATAAAGTGTCATAGTACTTACATGAACTGCACTCATAATGAGCTTACCTCTGCAGCTAAAAAGCATCCAGTAAAAAAAGCCTTTTGAGTGATATGTACGTCAAAGTAGAGGATCACTGTAAGGAGTATCTTGATGACCCAACAGGAGGAGGCTAGGGTCCCTGTGACAGATGTGGCAGGTTTGTGACTAACTCTATTACTGGGAATAATTGCATTACTACCCTATACTCCAATATTCCCTCTGTCTTTCTGTAGCAGCTCTGTGAGGGGAAAAAAGGGGCTTCAAATCAGTCTGGTCTGAGAAGTGAGAACCCCTCTCTATGAAGAATCTGGAGCACCTCTATTCTTTACCCACCTCCTAAAATGTAGATTGGCCAACCAGTGGGGTGAGATGGATGGGATACTCTTAGAAAATCTTTGCCTCCTCCTAGTGGGCAGGAGTTGAATCCCAGGAGTAATGGACTTGTGGACTCCCACCACCTTATGAAAGAAATACCATTATTATATTTATACTTCATGCACTGTGAGATATCTGCAGCAAAAATGTATATTTTTGCTTAGATTTTAGTAAATAACATTACAAATAACCAAGTGACCACTGCTATGATCACCTTACTAAATTGTCATTAAGGGTAGCCACATGTAAAAGCGCCTTTGAAATGTAGGGGATTTTCTTTAAATGAGGGACCTTGGAGGTTTGTAGCTGCTAAGGGAGCTGAGATTGAGGGGTTTTAAGAACCTTCCATCCAGCTTCCTTGCTGCTACATTAAGCTTCCCGGTTTTGCCCCATTTCTGATGTCACCACATGCTTACATAGTGATGTAACCACACTTCCATGAAGCCTGGGAGTGCCACCCACTAGGCCCCCAATGATCCTCAGCTTGTAGTGCAGGGATTCCCCCTGCATGGCGAAAAAAAGGCTTATCATGCACGCTCATATACTGTATATTTATATGTGCGTGTGTGTCTTAAAAAGGAAATCTGAATTGCTAATAACTTGGAATGATTTTTATTCATATTCAAATTTGCATAATCCAAGGAGATGCACTGGTTCAAGTAATCAATACAAGGGGCAGTCAAGAATTGTTATTGTTTAAAAAGATAGTTAGTCCCTTTATTACCCATTCCCTAGTTTTGTATAACCAACACTTTTATATAAATATAGTTTTAACCTCTGTGATTACCTTGTATCTAAGCCTCTGCAGACTGCCCCTCATCTCAGTTCTTTTGACAGACTTGCATTTTAGCCAATCAGTGGCTAAACACAATTTTATCTATATGGCCCACATAAACTAGCACTGACTATGTGTGAAAAACTGTCAAAATGCACTGAGATAAGAGGCAGTTTTCAACGGTTTAGAAATCAATTTGAGCCTACCTAGGTTCAACTTTCAAAAAAGAATACCAAGAGAACAAAGCAAATTTGATAATAAAATTGTAAAATTGCATGCCCTATCTGAATAATGAAGGCTTAATTTTTAATTTCCACTAGACTGTCCCTTTAAATGTTCTTGCTAAAAAAGTGAAGTGGCACATCTATGTTTGTGTGATGTTCATACAGTTGCTATTGCATGATCTTTCCGATTGAATTATTATGTAATGTTTCTATGGGAAAAAAACAGTTGAAAATGACATAAAAGGTCAAATTTGAAATGCAGGAAGGAAGCATTTTTGCAAGTAAAAGCATATTTTTAAACATTCTTCAAATTCTTCAGCAATGCACTACAGTACATTTCAAATTCAACCTCTATGTCCTTTTAATAAAACTTTTCTCAGAACACTTGTATTTACTACCCATACCACAAACAATTGGCTACCAGACTTTAAATGTTTGTTTTACAAAATAGAATGCCTTATATTTATATTTTAACAGACCTCATTGTTATCTCTGAAATTCATTTTTAGGATAATAACTATTCATAAGAGAACTCTTATGTTTTATTTTAACTTACCTATCTTGCAATTGTCCGTTATTTTTTTTTCTTGCTGCCTTAAAAAAAACCTAGTGGAGTCAAAGCTGACAGAATCAAATGTCCATTCATTACAGCTGTGAACTCCAAGTGCTTTCAGCTTGTTTAATGTTGGGCTGGCTGAGGCTTCAAGGATGAGGTAAGCCTGGCACTGACTCTCTGTTTAAAACAATGAGAGACATAAACCATATTTAAATGCCAGCCATCATTGGATATGATGCATATAATATTTAGTTCCACTAGTATAAACAAAATAATTTCCTTACATACATCTTAGTTTCATGGACAAATAAAGAGGATACAATTTCTATGAGATAGGACATTTGCCATATTGACATTTTCTGATGAAACTTCATGATTGATTTTGTAAGCATAGCATTGAAATCCCTTGCTGTATGGATTAATTTAAACAAAAAAATAATAATTTAAAAATGTATTATTGAACTGTCAAATAACCAGTCTCTGTTCACTAAACTATGGGCTCTATTGTAATCAAACAGAAGAGCTTTGTGAAGGTGTTTTTGTGGGGGTTTCAGTTCAATCCTTTTGAAACTCCAGTAATTACTATGTTTTTTTGTTATTAACTCCATCAATAATTTGCATTTACATAATGCAACAGCAATATTTCATTTAGAACTCCCTTTCTGAGAAGATTTAAGCAGGATTTTTTATTTTACTTTTCTATTTACTTTTAGATAACTACTAGGGTGGACCGCTTGAGAGAATCTTCTGACCTCTTTCACACTGCACATTATTTGACAGTGTCATCAAGAACAATTTTATTTGCCCTCCATTTCTTTCACCTATCTCGCTTTATTTTGCCTTTTGTGCTCAAATTCCTAATAAATTTCTTTCTTTTGGGATGAGGAGAGTCCTTAGGTGTCCATAACATGTGGAATATACTTACCAACACCAAGTGGAGGCCAAGAACCCTCACAAGAGCTTTTAATCCCTCCCACCTCCACTCTCTCTCCAGTTAACGTATAGCCAAGCAGAGGAGAGAAAAAAATGGTAGTAAAGACAGAAAGCAGGGTTAAGAGGGGCAAATAAGAACAGTCGCTCTCATCCCCATTAGTCGACTTCCTGCACCAGGGAAAATCAAAATCCAGACAAGAATTATCAGACATTTTTGATGGTACTTTTACCTCTGGTTAAAATACTCACAACTGCAACACCTCCTGCACTCATCCCCATAAAAATTATCACTCCTTCATCCCCTCACCTGCTTTGATGAGTTATGTAGATTAAATTTTACACTGAAAGGATCTTTAGCCATCTCTAGGCGGCTATTAGATGATTGTATTTACAAAAGCTTATCTAAGTTTACTCAGAGTTGTCAACAAGAACTGAGTTTAGAAATATCATCCAAATTTTTTGACTAAGTCCCCTTTTTAAACGCTAAGGTCCCAGCTAACACCCTTGATAGTTTTATTTAATGATAAACCCAAGAATGCATGCAAATTACGACATCAACTTTTCCAAAACTGATTAAACAGGGCATAATCCCTGATAGCGAGAAAGTGAAAATCCACTACAATACCTACTATAATTGAATGGAAGGAGAGAACACAGGAACTATTATTACTAGAATAATATTTTTACTATAAACACAATAGACTAGATACGTTCCATAATATCAAATTTTATTGTGACGTCTTAAAGTCCCAGAGTAGGCTCCTAGACGACACAGAAACACCTATCCAAAACAGTTTGGCTCATGCAAGAGATTAACCCATACCCCACTATCTTTCCTTACTCATCTGCAACTACTCCCTTTACTTCCAATTATGACCGGCACTCCTCTCTTTCCTTTTCTTCCTCTTTTTTTCATCTCTCCTTTTTTTCTTTTCTCTTGTTCTAGACTTTTCAAATATATTACAGGGACACTATCTGAATTTATATTGTTAATTTATTGACCTTGTTGAAATTGTGTACCTCTTTGTAGTTGACGATATCTTGAACATAACACTTTGTAATTTGAGACAGCATATTGCACTCTGTCACTGTGTTTGTTGTATTTTATTTTCTCTGAAAATCTCTTCAATAAATATAATAGATTAAAATAAAATAAAAAAAGAACAGTCGCCCAGATTCAACAAAAATAGGGCGTGTCCTATGGACTCTCCTTATACCAAAATAAATAATTTGATTGGGAAGTATAAATTCTGTGTCCATAACATATTGGATACAATACCCAAGCTGAGAGTCCATGTTAAGGACGGGTGGGACAAAGAAAGGGCCGTTCCTATTTGTGGCCTAAAGGAATTTACTGCCAAAGGCAACTTCAAAAGAAGCATAAATATCAAAATGGTAAAATTTAGAAAAGTCATGAAGAGAAGACCAAGTTACAGCCTTGCAATTTTTTCCAAGGAGGCCTCATTCTTAAAGGCCCAATAAGTAGATAAAGATCTAGTAAAAGGGGCAATAACTCTTTTTGGAGGCAGTTTTACTGCAACCAAGAAAGCTTAAAGTATAGTCTGCTTCAACCATGTTGATAAAGCCACCGCTGTAGCCCTTTGACCCTTCCTTAGTAGCCTAAAGATAACATTTTAAGGCTCAGACCACATCTAAGTTATGCAATATACATTCCTCAGAGATAGAAGGATTTGGGCACAAAGAAGGAACAACAATTTCCTGGTTAATGTTCTCAGAATATACAACCGTTGGAAGAAAATCATATTTAGTTGGAAGAAAATCATATTTAGTTCTAAGATCTGCTTTATCCTGATGAAAAACAAAATGGGAGGATCAAAAGAAAGGGCTGATAGAAGAAAGAGAAACTTCCAAAACAACAATTTTAGGTCCAAATTATGCATCGGTTCAAATACAGATAGAACAAAAAACAAATACAGACAATTTGAGATGGTAATACAAAAAGCTGTAAAAAATGGTAAAGAACTAATACTCTCCTCTCATGTGGACCGCTGCCCTCTCATCTGAGATCCTGATGATACAATGGACCTTGAGAAAGCAGATCTTCTCTGAGAGGAAGAGTCCAAGGAGGGGAGGATGACATCTGGGTGAGATCTGCATATCAAGTTCTGCAGGGCCACGCTGAAGCTATGAGAATTACTGAAGTTGATTAATGTTTGATTCTTGCAATGACTCTTGGAAACAGTACAAACTGAGGAAATAGATAGGCCAGCTGAAAGTTCCAAGGACAGACTAGAGCATCTATCATTTGAGATCTTGGATCTCTTGACCTGGCACAATAAGGGTCAGATTACAAGTGAAGCAATAAATATCGCTTTCATGAAAGCGATATTTGCACTACATTGTGTAATACCAGCACACACTCACAAGTGCACAAACCATAGGCTTCAATTGGAGCCTTCTTCTGATGACGTCAGAGACGACATCAGAACCTCGAACAGCGAAGGGGTAAGTAGCACATCAATGGCAGCATATTTTTAAATATATATGTATATGACTATATAAATATATATTTATGTGTTAATATGTGTATATATACATATTAACGCATAAATATATATGTAAATAGTCATATACATATATATTCACTGGGAACATACAGTTCCCATAGACTGCAATGTAAAGGCACTTTTCAGTGCCGTTTTTTTTTTTCAAACACCCCACTCCCACTCACTTTAGACCCCAAAAATTGCCTGGTGTAGCATTTTTTTTAAGAGTGGGGTGAAAACAGCCTTCTAGCTGAGAAACACGTTGCTATATGCTTTTAACTTTTTAATAAAGATTTTAACACCCTCGCTTTTGTGTTGCCTGGACATCGTTCCCATTCACGGAACACTAGCCCTATGATAGGCGGACCTCCATGACATTTGGGATTTTGCCTGGGATATCTTGCTGAACCTTGCCCGGAGCCTGTGACGTTGCAGTGGGCGTACACCGGACTTGCAGTGAGGTGCAGAGACGTGTTGTGAGTCAGTCAAGCAGCTCTGAAGCCTCAACCTGTCCGTTAGCTACTTTTTGTACCCACCAGTCTGGTGATGTCAGCACTAACCATTTCACTGTGCCTTTAAGACAAGTTCTCCTCCCCTTAGGTATACTATTTAAACACACTTTACCCATAAGACATTGCTTGATTATTAAAGAGTGTTTTGAGACAGCATCTTGTCTCTTTATCATCTTAAGAATAATTAGCCTTGAGCATTCTTATATATTGGAGGAACTTATCAAACTCTCTCTCTAAATCTATGCTCACTTTTAAGCCTTTATCCAGATGGTTTAAACCTTAAGCTAATACTTAATTATCTAAGTTGAAGGGGAGATCAATTTCTCTTTAACTCATCCACCTGTGATTAGCTGCAGCTCTCTTCGTTACCACTTCACAACAGACGCTCAGACTACTGCTGACGTCACCTCCGACTCTCTGAATTCACTGCGCAGCACGCCGGAGTTGCTCACACGCTGCAGGCATCAGACGCTGCTCTCCTGTCTCCTTAGACTTTGAACTGTTCACCATATCCAAGTAAGACACGCTGTATCTGTATATAATATCACTTATTCAAGGTATGTGCACCACCGATAATGTATATAAGCATGCTAGGACAACTTTATAAAGGGTAATGCATTACTGAAATCCTTGAGTTTATATATTTGAAAATTGATTGCTTTCTCTGCTCATTTTCTATCAAGAGACTTGTCATGTTCATTACTTATATTGAATCTCCTATTCTTAACCTTACAATCTGAGAAAATTGTTCATAACATAAAAACCTCAATATAAAATTTATCTTTGTTTTTAACTAAACATATGAGTCAGACACAACTAGAGAGAATCATAGTTGTGTCAATAAATAAATATTAATCCACCATTAATACTGAATACACACAGGAACCTTATATATAAGTAATGATATTAAGGAGATTGTGTATTCATACAAAACCTTTTCAGGTAAAATTCAATTGTTTACTGATATTATTATAGAAATCAGACCTGTATCCTCACAGAATAAATCATCAAAAAGAAGAGACAGTGTTCAGAATCAAATAATCCCCTGGTGCTTAAAAACGTATATCAAAGCACCCAGTCGTGGGGAAGTTCTCGGTCCCAATTAAATGTGTATTTGTAAAGAACCAAAAAAAGTCAATATAAAAAGTCACTGGGGTAGGAACAGAGTCCGTTGTGCCTTATGGACAAGGTATGAAATGAAATGAAAGTAAAGTTCCACAGTTTCCAGGTGTCTCAAAAGCCTAATAGTCACGGGTGGCAGTGTTAAATCACAGTATTGCGTCTTCGATCAATTCTTACCCTCCAATCCGATGGTGGGGTGCCTGGGAACACTCCTGTACTTCTCCTCGAGTGGGCGACGAACCCTTTCGGGGGGGTGCAGTCTGTGTTTCCCTTCTCGGCGTATCAGTGGATCCGACGCAAGGACGTTTCCTCAGTACCTGACCCGTGACGTTGCAAGGCTGGACCAAGTGGTGTTTCCTGGAGGGGGGAAGCAATCCGTAAAGGCAAGTAATAACGGCTCTGTAGCCCGGAGGTGGCTTGTGCTGGTATATGGTGCTTAAAGCGGTAAACCCAGCCGCTTGGAAACATAAAGTCAAGAAAAAGAAATAGCACCAATAAGTCGTAGCATCTGTTATGGTAAGAAAATTTTATTGTACAATCCAATGTTAGAGTACAAACAGGGTCACAGTGGAGAACGCCTGACGCGTTTCGCGCATGCGTAGATGCGCTTCTTCGGAGGCTAATTCAAATCTAAATGTGACAGCTTTTTAAACAGGTTTTCTACCAATCATTTGCAAGTTTAAATGTGAGCCAATGGTATGGCTGTCCAGTGCAATTATACAAACATCTCTTGGTTTAATAGTAACTGTTAATGTATATTCTCTTGTCCCAAAGAGATATGATTGCTCTGGAGTGTCAGACCTTAAAGATACTAAGGCTCATATCGGATTTGTTATGTATATTTGTGCACAATCTCTGTATTTTTAGTAAGAATATTTATAATATATTATTAAACTCCTTCAGTAACAAGCATTAAAATTCTGGGCATAGATCACTTGTTAGCTAAAACCATGAAGAGAAAAGGATAGATGTGTGTATAGATACATGTATAAATTAACATCTATATCACTTCTATTACTAATGCTTCTTGAGCTATGCCTATATAATGACAAGTTGCTGCTAAATATAAACTAAAAAATGAGAAATTAAATAAAACATTTACAGTATGATTCATATACATTACACACCGTTAAAAAATATAAATATAAATATAATAAACCAAAGATAAATGAGATCAAATGACATTCAAACATCTGAATAGACATATGTTCCCTATTCTCAAATAAAATGTTACAATGAAAATATTTTATGTAGTCCTTCTATGTAATTAGGCCTTAATAAGATCTGGCCAATAGATACTCCCTTATTCCCTATGTATTGGGGTATTGACAAATAGTAGCACTTAGACATTGCTCAGAATTAACAGGTCTAAGTAGTTAAGCTGACAAGGATGGTAGGAAGGACTAATATATAGATGGTTGGGGAGTAGATGAATATGAATAAATAAATAAAATATGCATATGGTAAAGAGAGATAAAGTAGGGAAAAATTAGGCAGAAATAGTCTGTGAAAATATTATAAGGAATAAGTTAGAAGAAACAATAAATGAATAAAATTAAAAATTAAAAAAGTAAACAGACAGAGACTGGGATTAAAGCTAAGATAGAGATAAAACTCTAAGGGAAGACACTTAATTGTGTTGTCATATGTCAGTAGTGATGAGCTCTTATATGTATGTGACATTTTCTAATATTGCTGCAATTATCAAGCTAGTATTTGGTGAGATGTATGTGACATTTTCTAATATTGCTGCAATTATCAAGCTAGTATTTGGTGAGATATGATCAAGAGTATGAAGTCAAGGGAGTAAGGTGGTAAGACGGTGGCCACTAGGGTATATTGCGGTTGGCAGGGTTTTTTCAATGGACTTCATTGTTGGATAAGGCTATGTTCATTGGCCATAGGGTATGTATTATATTGTTTATTGTTTCCTAACCTGGTGTTTTTCGCTGTTTTTTGTTTTTATTTGTTCTTTGTTATTAACCTTATATTGTTTATATGAACAAATCTACATCTAACCTCCTATTTATGCCATGAGGATATCTAGTATCTAATTTAAGTATCCAGAACACCTCTCTTTTTAATAATTTGTCCGTTTTATCCCCTCCTCGTGCATTGTTTAGGATTCTTTCTATACCGATGAATGAGAAATGATTTGTACCTATGCCATGTTGGCGAAAATGTTTCGCTACAGGAGTCTTAGGCTCCTTTTCAGTTAATGATAGGAGATGCTCCCTTATTCAATCTTTTAATGGGCGTGTCGTAATCCCTGTGTATTGCTGAAAACAATATTGGCATGTGACAAGGTAAATGACATATTGTGATGTACAATCTATCCTCTGTCTGATTTTGTAGGTTTCTCTTGTGTTTGTTGATGTAAATGTATTGTTTCTTTGTGTAAAATCACAACTTTTACACGGTCTGTGGCCACATTTAAAGAAACCTGGGTTTGGATTTAGCCAGTTGTCAGTTGGCTGTGGTTTTTCTGAAAAATTCTTGCTAGTTAGATTACTCAGTGAGGGTGCTTTTTTAGCAACAAATTTAATCCCTTTAGATATTATTTCTTTTAGGGTATTATCACTTTCAAGAATTGTAAGTTTCTTTTTAATGACTTTACAAATTTTGTAGTACTGATTACTGAACTTAGTTGAAAAGACAATATTATCATTGTCAAGTCCTCTGTCTTTTTTGCGAAAAAGGCTGTTTCTTGGTAGTCCTTCTACTTCTTTGTTAATTTTGTGAAGTTTGTGTTTATTGTAGCCTCTTTTTATGAGTCTATTGGTTAGTTCTGTGGCCTCTGTTTTGTATATGTCCACGTTGGAACAATTCCTACGGAGTCTTAAGTATTGTCCTTTGGGGATTCCCTTTTTCAAGTGTGGTACATGGCATGAATCTGCTCTAAGGATAGTGTTCCTAGAGGTTGGTTTTCTGTATGTAGATGTGTTGATATCTAAATTAGACTGATCTATGCTAAGCTTTAGGTCCAAATATTCAATCAGTTGAGTATCACTTTTGTGAGTGAAAGTTAAATTCATGTTATTAGTATTAATGTAGAATATAAAATGTTCTATGGTGTATTCACTATGTGTTGTATCCCAGATTATAATGAGGTCGTCAATGAAGCGGCCGTATAGTATGACATTATTTTTATATGGAAAATCAGCTGTAAAAATCATGTTCAATTCCATGTACCCCATGTATATATTGGCATAGGCCGGGGCGAATTTCGCGCCCATGGCCGTGCCGCGTTTCTGTAGGTAATAATTGCCTTCATGTACAAAATAATTATGTTTTAATAGGAATTCTGCTGTTTCTACAACAAAAGTGATAAAGCCTGTTTCAAAGTCTGTGTGCCTTAGTAACATTTCATTCAGGGCTATCAGTCCTGTTGTATGGGGAATGCTGGAATACAGCGCAGCTACATCAATAGTAAGCCAGCTGTATCCACTTTTCCATTTAATATTGTTTAATTGTTGGATGAGGTGGCCACTATCTTTTATGTATCCAGGTAATGATTGTACTAGTGGTTGTAACAGGTGGTCCAGCCAGCCTCCAAGCCTCTCACACAAGGAGCCCTGGCTGGCCACTATGGGTCTTCCAGGTGGTTTAGAAAGATCTTTGTGTATTTTGGGGGCTATTCTAAAATTAGGTATAGTGGGAGCTTTAACCAGTAGGAATGATGTTAAATCTTGTGTCATATACCCATATTCAATGGCTGTGTCTAAGTGACTTTTTAATTGTTTGCTAAAAGAGATGGTGGGGTTAAAGGTCAATTTCATATATTGTTCATTATCATTAAGCTGATTATTTATTTCCTCCAAGTAGTCACAAGTGTTGAGGAGGACAATTGCCCCCCCCTTATCAGCTTTGGTTATGACTATATTAAGGTTTTCTCTTAAATCTTTAAGTGCTTTCCTCTCTCCATAATTCAGGTTATCCCTAACTTTGCATTGTGTATTGGTGTGTAATGTTTCATTAAGTTCCGTTAATTCTTTTTCTATTGATCTCTGAAATAGATCTATTAAATGGTCACGTGCGTGTACTGGGTAAAAGTGTGATTTTTCTTTGAATGTGTAGGGATAGGGGGTGTTAAGTGTTTGTCCCGA
Organism: Bombina bombina; assembly: GCF_027579735.1. Lineage (NCBI taxonomy): Eukaryota > Metazoa > Chordata > Amphibia > Anura > Bombinatoridae > Bombina > Bombina bombina. Next base: position 704,772,329 of record NC_069500.1, on the reverse strand, counting down.
TAGACGGGTAGAGTGCTGTTGTAAGGACGTAAGAGTTGTGAGATCAGTAAGATCAGAAAATAGAAGTCCTATAGGACTTCTATTTTCTGATCTTACTGATCTCACAACTCTTACGTCCTTACAACAGCACTCTACCCGTCTATCGGGACAAACACTTAACACCCCCTATCCCTACACATTCAAAGAAAAATCACACTTTTACCCAGTACACGCACGTGACCATTTAATAGATCTATTTCAGAGATCAATAGAAAAAGAATTAACGGAACTTAATGAAACATTACACACCAATACACAATGCAAAGTTAGGGATAACCTGAATTATGGAGAGAGGAAAGCACTTAAAGATTTAAGAGAAAACCTTAATATAGTCATAACCAAAGCTGATAAGGGGGGGGCAATTGTCCTCCTCAACACTTGTGACTACTTGGAGGAAATAAATAATCAGCTTAATGATAATGAACAATATATGAAATTGACCTTTAACCCCACCATCTCTTTTAGCAAACAATTAAAAAGTCACTTAGACACAGCCATTGAATATGGGTATATGACACAAGATTTAACATCATTCCTACTGGTTAAAGCTCCCACTATACCTAATTTTAGAATAGCCCCCAAAATACACAAAGATCTTTCTAAACCACCTGGAAGACCCATAGTGGCCAGCCAGGGCTCCTTGTGTGAGAGGCTTGGAGGCTGGCTGGACCACCTGTTACAACCACTAGTACAATCATTACCTGGATACATAAAAGATAGTGGCCACCTCATCCAACAATTAAACAATATTAAATGGAAAAGTGGATACAGCTGGCTTACTATTGATGTAGCTGCGCTGTATTCCAGCATTCCCCATACAACAGGACTGATAGCCCTGAATGAAATGTTACTAAGGCACACAGACTTTGAAACAGGCTTTATCACTTTTGTTGTAGAAACAGCAGAATTCCTATTAAAACATAATTATTTTGTACATGAAGGCAATTATTACCTACAGAAACGCGGCACGGCCATGGGCGCGAAATTCGCCCCGGCCTATGCCAATATATACATGGGGTACATGGAATTGAACATGATTTTTACAGCTGATTTTCCATATAAAAATAATGTCATACTATACGGCCGCTGCATTGACGACCTCATTATAATCTGGGATACAACACATAGTGAATACACCATAGAACATTTTATATCCTACATTAATACTAATAACATGAATTTAACTTTCACTCACAAAAGTGATACTCAACTGATTGAATATTTGGACCTAAAGCTTAGCATAGATCAGTCTAATTTAGATATCAACACATCTACATACAGAAAACCAACCTCTAGGAACACTATCCTTAGAGCAGATTCATGCCATGTACCACACTTGAAAAAGGGAATCCCCAAAGGACAATACTTAAGACTCCGTAGGAATTGTTCCAACGTGGACATATACAAAACAGAGGCCACAGAACTAACCAATAGACTCATAAAAAGAGGCTACAATAAACACAAACTTCACAAAATTAACAAAGAAGTAGAAGGACTACCAAGAAACAGCCTTTTTCGCAAAAAAGACAGAGGACTTGACAATGATAATATTGTCTTTTCAACTAAGTTCAGTAATCAGTACTACAAAATTTGTAAAGTCATTAAAAAGAAACTTACAATTCTTGAAAGTGATAATACCCTAAAAGAAATAATATCTAAAGGGATTAAATTTGTTGCTAAAAAAGCACCCTCACTGAGTAATCTAACTAGCAAGAATTTTTCAGAAAAACCACAGCCAACTGACAACTGGCTAAATCCAAACCCAGGTTTCTTTAAATGTGGCCACAGACCGTGTAAAAGTTGTGATTTTACACAAAGAAACAATACATTTACATCAACAAACACAAGAGAAACCTACAAAATCAGACAGAGGATAGATTGTACATCACAATATGTCATTTACCTTGTCACATGCCAATATTGTTTTCAGCAATACACAGGGATTACGACACGCCCATTAAAAGATCGAATAAGGGAGCATCTCCTATCATTAACTGAAAAGGAGCCTAAGACTCCTGTAGCGAAACATTTTCGCCAACATGGCATAGGTACAAATCATTTCTCATTCATCGGTATAGAAAGAATCCTAAACAATGCACGAGGAGGGGATAAAACGGACAAATTATTAAAAAGAGAGGTGTTCTGGATACTTAAATTAGATACTAGATATCCTCATGGCATAAATAGGAGGTTAGATGTAGATTTGTTCATATAAACAATATAAGGTTAATAACAAAGAACAAATAAAAACAAAAAACAGCGAAAAACACCAGGTTAGGAAACAATAAACAATATAATACATACCCTATGGCCAATGAACATAGCCTTATCCAACAATGAAGTCCATTGAAAAAACCCTGCCAACCGCAATATACCCTAGTGGCCACCGTCTTACCACCTTACTCCCTTGACTTCATACTCTTGATCATATCTCACCAAATACTAGCTTGATAATTGCAGCAATATTAGAAAATGTCACATACATCTCACCAAATACTAGCTTGATAATTGCAGCAATATTAGAAAATGTCACATACATATAAGAGCTCATCACTACTGACATATGACAACACAATTAAGTGTCTTCCCTTAGAGTTTTATCTCTATCTTAGCTTTAATCCCAGTCTCTGTCTGTTTACTTTTTTAATTTTTAATTTTATTCATTTATTGTTTCTTCTAACTTATTCCTTATAATATTTTCACAGACTATTTCTGCCTAATTTTTCCCTACTTTATCTCTCTTTACCATATGCATATTTTATTTATTTATTCATATTCATCTACTCCCCAACCATCTATATATTAGTCCTTCCTACCATCCTTGTCAGCTTAACTACTTAGACCTGTTAATTCTGAGCAATGTCTAAGTGCTACTATTTGTCAATACCCCAATACATAGGGAAAAAGGGAGTATCTATTGGCCAGATCTTATTAAGGCCTAATTACATAGAAGGACTACATAAAATATTTTCATTGTAACATTTTATTTGAGAATAGGGAACATATGTCTATTCAGATGTTTGAATGTCATTTGATCTCATTTATCTTTGGTTTATTATATTTATATTTATATTTTTTAACGGTGTGTAATGTATATGAATCATACTGTAAATGTTTTATTTAATTTCTCATTTTTTAGTTTATATTTAGCAGCAACTTGTCATTATATAGGCATAGCTCAAGAAGCATTAGTAATAGAAGTGATATAGATGTTAATTTATACAGGTATCTATATGTATCTATACACACATCTATCCTTTTCTCTTCATGGTTTTAGCTAACAAGTGATCTATGCCCAGAATTTTAATGCTTGTTACTGAAGGAGTTTAATAATATATTATAAATATTCTTACTAAAAATACAGAGATTGTGCACAAATATACATAACAAATCCGATATGAGCCTTAGTATCTTTAAGGTCTGACACTCCAGAGCAATCATATCTCTTTGGGACAAGAGAATATACATTAACAGTTACTATTAAACCAAGAGATGTTTGTATAATTGCACTGGACAGCCATACCATTGGCTCACATTTAAACTTGCAAATGATTGGTAGAAAACCTGTTTAAAAAGCTGTCACATTTAGATTTGAATTAGCCTCCGAAGAAGCGCATCTACGCATGCGCGAAACGCGTCAGGCGTTCTCCACTGTGACCCTGTTTGTACTCTAACATTGGATTGTACAATAAAATTTTCTTACCATAACAGATGCTACGACTTATTGGTGCTATTTCTTTTTCTTGACTTTATCCTCACAGAATAATCAAGCCTTAAAAAAAAAAAAAAAAAAAAAAAAAAAAACATTTTAAAATTCACACACATTTTTCTAGGAACAACATGGATCCTATTGAAATGGCTAACCAGATCACCACACTAAATCAAAAGGTGGAAATATTGGCACAAGGACTAACTGAATTGAAAAATGAAAATAGTAGTCTTAAGCAAGTAATAAATGAATTTATAAGCCAAAAAACTAATGAGACACCTGAACCACAGGTTAATCCCCCAACTCCTTTTTCTGGTGATCGCACGAAATTTCGTGAATATAAAAATGCATGTATATTACTTTTCACCTTAAAACCACGAACCTACCGATCTAACAAGATTAAAGTATTCACAGCAATCTCCTACCTAACTGGAGAACCCAGAGCATGGGCAGATAGATTCCTAGAATCAGAAGATCCCATTTTAAATTGTCTTGAGAATTTCTTCCAAACTATGGCAATACTATACGACGATATTAATAAACAACAAACCGCAGAAAATAGATTAAGATCCCTTAAACAGGGAAAAAGGCCCGTGGAGGATTACATTTCAGATTTTCAACTATGGGCGACAGACTCAGAGTGGAATTCAGTAAGTCTGAAAAATCAATTTCGCCTAGGTTTGTCAGAACACTTGAAGGATGAACTGTCTAGAGTGGATTTTCCTGAAAGTTTGGATGCTTTAATTAAATTATGTATAGCTATGGATAGAAGGTACCGAGAAAGGAAGACTGAAAAACATTTCTTTGAAAGCACTCCCAAAAGAAATTTCCAAACTTATCAAGAAAAAACTCAAATAAATCCCATACCAATGGAAATAGGTACCATACGCGGTCCTCTAAGTTTAGAAGAAAAACAAAGAAGAAGGTTAGGCAATCTCTGCCTTTACTGCGGAAATAAAGACCATGATGTTGCCACATGTCCAATTCTTTCCCGTCAAAAGAAGGGTAAGTTATTAAATAATTGTTCATGTGAAAAATCTAAAAATACAGCCTACCTGTCACTAATATTGTCTTTACAGTGGGACAGCCAACAACTACAGAACGAAGCCATTATTGATTCTGGAGCTGAAGGCTTATTTCTTGTTGAATCATTAGTTAAACAAAATAAAATACCAATACTGCAGAAATCTTCTCCTGTTTTTGTTAGGGTAATTGATGGTTCTCAAATTTTAAAGGGACCTATCACTCATCACACAATTCCCCTATTAACCATCACACCTGATGGGCACAAAGAGTTTCTTACATTTGACATTATTCCTAGTTCAATTCACCCTATAGTACTTGGTATACCCTGGTTACAAAAACATAATCCAACCATAGACTGGACACAAAATAAAATCACTTTCACATCACAATATTGTCAAAAAAACATGTTTCCCATATGTCAAAATCGCACATATAAGTTCCACATTACCTCAAGAATATCAAGATTTCAATGATGTTTTTAATGTTAAGAATGCTGAAACTCTCCCACCTCACAGGCATTTTGATTGTCCAATTGACACTAAACCAGGGATAGAGATACCATCAGGAAAAATATTTCCCCTTTCACAAAAAGAATTAATACATCTAAGAGAATATCTAGATGAAAACCTAAGAAAGGGTTTTATAACCCCATCTTCATCACCAGTTGCATCATCCATTTTTTTTGTTACAAACAAAGATGGTACACTTAGACCCATAATTGATTATCGTGCCTTAAACGCAGTCACGATAAAAAAACAGATATCCATTACCACTCATCCCGGAAATAATTGAACGACTAACAGGTGCAAACATCTTCACCAAGTTAGATTTAAAAGGTGCGTACAATCTAATACGTATGAAATCTGGTGATGAGTGGAAGACAGCATTCAAAACAAGATATGGGCTATTCCAATATAATGTTATGCCTTTTGGTTTGACAAACGCCCCCGCCACATTCCAGTTCTTTATAAATGAGATCTTTAAAGAACTTATGGATGTGTGCGTAATAGTTTATCTAGATGATATCCTCATATATTCTAAAACTATAGAGGACCACAGAAAACATGTAAGATGGGTTCTCTCTACACTTCGTGAACATCAATTGTACGCCAAAATGGAAAAATGTCAGTTCCATAAAGACACTATTAAATTTTTGGGATATATAATTTCTCCCAATGGCATACAAATGGACCAAGAAAAGGTAACAGCCATAATCAATTGGCAAACTCCTACAAACCTGAAATCTTTACAAAGATTTTTAGGTTTCTCAAACTTCTATAGGAAGTTTATTAATAATTATTCTACCACTGTACAGCCCTTAACAAGATTGACAGGAAAACAAAGATTTGTTTGGTATTCCAATGCTGAATGTGCTTTTCACAATTTGAAACAACAATTCACTACAGCACCAATTTTGAGACTCCCTGATCCAGATTTGCCTTACACCTTGGAGGTGGATGCCTCAAATGTTGGTATTGGTGCAATATTAATGCAACCAGATAAACATGACAATCGACTATATCCTATCGCTTATTACTCTCGACGTTTAACTACTGCAGAAACTAATTATTCGATAGGCGATAAGGAATTATTAGCCATGAAATCCGCAATGGAACATTGGCGTCATCTCTTGGAGGGGACTGTAATTCCTTTTCAAGTTTTTACAGATCATAAAAATCTTCAATATTTGAAGAAAAATAAAACCTTATCATCGAGACAGGTGAGATGGGCCCTTTTCTTGGACAGGTTTAATTTTCTACTAACATATATTCTAGGAACAAAAAATGAAAAAGCAGATGCTTTATCACGTTCTTTTGAGACTCCTGAAGAGTCCCAAACTAATACATATATAATTCCACCAACTAAAATCATTGCAGCAACAGTACTAGAGACATCTGACATTTATCAAGCACAAAACGTGGATAATCAAATTCCACCTATTTGTACTCCAGACACTGAATCTGGATTATATATGAAAGATGGGTTGATTTATGTTCCACCAACTTTAAGGAACCAGATTATCCACCAACACCATGATTCCCCTTTAGCCGGACATCCAGGCATTGAAAAAACCGCTGAACTAATAAGTAGGGAATACTGGTGGCCTCAGATGAAAACTTCCATTCATTCCTATGTGTTAAATTGTGACATTTGTGCTAAGAAAAAGAAAGAACATCATAAGCCCTATGGTCTCTTGACACCATTACCAATACCTATGAAACCATGGGATATGATTGGAATTGACTTTATTGTAGATTTACCAATTTCAAATGGTCATAATACCATAATGGTTGTAGTGGACCATTTAACCAAGATGGCCCATTTCATCCCATTAAAAAGAATACCAACTGCTTCTACCACTGCTAAATATTTCCATAGTCATGTGGTTAGATTACATGGTTTACCTGCTTCAATTGTAACTGATCGAGGAAGTCAGTTTACTTCCAAATTTTGGAGATATTTATGTAAAGCTTTACAAATTACACTCAGACTTACGACAGCCTTTCATCCCCAATCAAATGGTCAAACAGAACGTTTGAATCAGACACTTGAACAGTATTTGAGATGTTTTATTTCATCCCAACAGGATGACTGGTTAGAATGGTTGCCTAGTGCAGAATTTGCCTATAATAATTCAAACAATACTTCAACAAAAGTCTCACCCTTTTATGCAACTTATGGTTTCCATCCTCGTACATATCCTAACACTATAACTTCTTCTCATTCTCCATCAGTATCCAATTACACTGACTCTTTGAAAGAAGTTATGGACACACTACAAGATCATTTGGCCTCTGCCAAAGAAGCCCAGAAGAAATACTATGATAGAAAGAGGATACCATCTCCGGTATATAAACCTCGAGATATGGTATGGTTATCAACTAAAAATATCAGGTTACCTGTACCCAGCAAAAAACTTTCTGATCAATATATAGGACCATTCCCTATACTCAGGGTAATAAATGACAATGCAGTGACTTTGAAAATACCGGCCACAATGAGAATACATCCCTCGTTCCATGTGTCCTTGGTGAAACCCTATCTGGGAACAACACCTCCGTCCACTGATGTTTCCATTCTCCCTATACCTGATCCACTGGATTATGAAGTAGATGGGATTTTGGACTCTAGGTATCGTAGAAGAACCCTTGAATACTTGGTACATTGGAAAGATTATGGGGATGATGAAAATTCCTGGGTTCCTCTCCGTGATTTAAATGCACCTGATTTGCTGAAGGACTTTCATGTTCGCTTTCCCTTTAAACCGGGTCCTCGGACTGCTGGGAGGCCCTCTTGAATGGGGGGATCTGTCAGCACTAACCATTTCACTGTGCCTTTAAGACAAGTTCTCCTCCCCTTAGGTATACTATTTAAACACATTTTACCCATAAGACATTGCTTGATTATTAAAGAGTGTTTTGAGACAGCATCTTGTCTCTTTATCATCTTAAGAATAATTAGCCTTGAGCATTCTTATATATTGGAGGAACTTATCAAACTCTCTCTCTAAATCTATGCTCACTTTTAAGCCTTTATCCAGATGGTTTAAACCTTAAGCTAATACTTAATTATCTAAGTTGAAGGGGAGATCAATTTCTCTTTAACTCATCCACCTGTGATTAGCTGAAGCTCTCTTCGTTACCACTTCACAACAGACGCTCAGACTACTGCTGACGTCACCTCCGACTCTCTGAATTCACTGCGCAGCACGCCGGAGTTGCTCACACGCTGCAGGCATCAGACGCTGCTCTCCTGTCTCCTTAGACTTTGAACTGTTCACCATATCCAAGTAAGACACGCTGTATCTGTATATAATATCACTTATTCAAGGTATGTGCACCACCGATAATGTATATAAGCATGCTAGGACAACTTTATAAAGGGTAATGCATTACTGAAATCCTTGAGTTTATATATTTGAAAATCGATTGCTTTCTCTGCTCATTTTCTATCAAGAGACTTGTCATGTTCATTACTTATATTGAATCTCCTATTCTTAACCTTACAATCTGAGAAAATTGTTCATAACATAAAAACCTCAATATAAAATTTATCTTTGTTTTTAACTAAACATATGAGTCAGACACAACTAGAGAGAATCATAGTTGTGTCAATAAATATTAATCCACCATTAATACTGAATACACACAGGAACCTTATATCTAAGTAATGATATTAAGGAGATTGTGTATTCATACAAAACCTTTTCAGGTAAAATTCAATTGTTTACTGATATTATTATAGAAATCAGACCTGTATCCTCACAGGTGAGTGCATTGTTTACATCCACTTTATCATTTGTGTTATGTGCTGTTTTGTACTATGAGGCGCCTCTCCTTCTGTCTTTTAGGACTCTGATGATTTTGGAAACTTTGATGTTCCATCCATGTTCCTGAAGGAAGGAAATCACCTTCTGGGTATGAGAAGATGCCAGAGAAAGAGACGGGGCTTGGATCAAGATATCGTTCAAATAAAGAGCAATGGAGATTCCCTGTGTTCTGATTACTTCTAAAAGAGCCCATAAAACTGTTGTGAAGATGCGAAGGGCAGTGGCTAAACCAAAAGTTAGAGCCACAAACTGGTAATGCTTGTTGATAAAAGCAAATCGTACAAACTGAAAATGGTCTTTGTGAATTGGGAGTTCTAAATGAGCATCCTTCAAATTTATGGATGTCATTAATTGAACCAGAGGCAAAATGTGTGGACCGTCTCAATCTTGAATGAAAGAAAAATTTGTTCTGGGTCTTAGATCCAGAAAATGATGGTAGGTGTACTCCTATGGAATAATAAAGAGGTTGGAATAGAACCCTTTTCCCTGTTGAGAGACTAGGACAAGTTGTATTACTCCCGAATTCACTAAATCCTGAACACATTGAATTAAGGCAGCGACCTTTAGAGGATCCTTTAGAATGTGAGACAGATGAAACCGTTCCCAGGGAGGCCTAAGTGGTAACTCTGGGATATAATGTTGAGAACCCACAGATCCTGAACTCATCTGTACCAGCACATCTGAAACTGAAATAATCTGCCTCCTACTAGAGAATCCTCTGGACAGTGGGCCATCCCTTTGTGCAGATTTCTGAATTGAGTTGGGCTTCTTGGTCTGTCTATTCTTAGACCAGGAAGATCCTGGCTTCCAGGAAGATTTAGAGGAGTCAGACATTTAATTGGAAGAAGACTTCTGGGGCCCCATCTGATATGCAGCGTCGCTCGCAGAAGCCGGCGACGCCAAATTTTGCGCGTGTTTGGTATCACATATACGGCGTAACATAGAAGTTATGCTCGTATATTTCTGCCTTCGCCCGTAGTTTTTCTAACCATAGGCTAACATACAAAACTTGCGCAGTTTGGTATCCAATATACAGCGTAAGGACTTACGTGGCGAAAATGGAGAAATCTTACTCCATTTTCACCTCGCCACAAAATGCAGGCGTAGCAAGCCTTACGCTGAGTATTGGAGCCCTGTAACTCCCTAAAATGCCTGCAAAATAAAACCTAACACCTAACACATGCGCAATGTCTATCTACCTGTCAACCGCAATCCCCCACCGCAATCCCTAATAAAGTGTTTAACCCCTAAACCGCCGCTCCCGGACCACCTACATTAAATGTATTACCCCCTAATCTGAGCCCCCTACACCGCCGCCACCTATATTAACTATATTAACCCCTAATCTGAGCCCCCTACACCGCCGCCACATATATTAACTATATTACCCCCTAAACCTAAGTCTAACCCTAAACCCCCTAACTTAATAATTATTTAAATAAATCTAAATAATATTAATATTATTAAATAAATTATTCCTATTGAAAACTAAATACTTACCTATAAAATAAACCCTAAGATAGCTGCAATATAAATAATAATTACATTGTAGCTATTTTAGGGTTTATATTTATTTTACAGGTAACTTTGTATTTATTTTAACTAGGTACAATAGCTATTAAATAGTTAATAATTATTTAATAGCTACCTAGTTAAAATAATTACAAAATTACCTGTAAAATAAATCCTAACCTAAGTTACCATTACACCTAACACTACACTATCAATAAATTAATTAAATAAACTACAATTATCTACGCTAAAATACAATTAAATAAACTAAACTATATTACAAAAAAAAACAAACACTAAATTACAAAAAATAAAAAAAATATTATAAGAAGTTTAATCTAATTACACTTAATCTAAGCCCCCTAATAAAATAAAAAAGCCCCCCAAAATAATAAAATTTCCCTACCCTAAACTAAATTACAAATAGCCCTTAAAAGGGCCTTTTGCGGGGCATTGACCCAAAGTAATCAGCTCTTTTACCTGTAAAAAAAAAGAACCCCCCCCCATTACAATCCACCACCCACAAACCCCTACTCTAAAACCCACCAACCCCCCCTTAAAAAACCTAAGTCTAACACCCAAGTGCTCCTTACCTGTCCTGAAGACCAACGGAGAAGGTCCTTTCCAATCGGTGAAGTCTTCTTCCAAGCGACGACCTCTTCTTCTTCCAGGAACCAGCCGGCGCGGAGCGGAGGAGTTGAAGACCGATGACCGCGGAGATTAGCGGGTAATACATTTAATGTAGGTGGCGGCGGGGTCCGGGAGCAGCGGTTTAGGGGTTAATAATTAGGCTTATTGCGTTGTGGGGGGTTGTCGGTCTAGGGGTTAATACATTTATTGTTAGGAGTGAGAGGGGGATTGCGGATAGAGGGGTATACGTGTCGGGCTATTTTTGGGAGGCGTGTTAGACAGTTACTGGAGATTTAAGACTTGAGTTAGTTTTTTTAGGCGGTGGCAGTTTCTAAAGTGCCGTAAGTCACTGGCGACTCAAGAAATTTGTACTTACGCTTATTTCTGGACATCGCTAGTTTGTCTGACTTACGGCACTTTAGCAACTGTCGGTGCCGTATATGTGATAGCCCGATATGCGAGGTGAAACTACGTGCGGTGCAGGTTTCCACGTTTGCGCCGAAACCTACGCCATATATCGGATCACGCCCCTGGTCTCTGGCAGAGTGAAAGGAACAAAAACGACTAGTTTGCTTATATTTTCCTTTAGATTTCGTGTCCTGAGGAACAAAGGCTCCTTTACCTCCAGTAACAGTTTTAATGCTAGAATCTATCTCTGATCCAAAAAACAATTTACCCTCAAAGGGAATTGACAAGAGTCTATTCTTAGAGACCATATCAGCTTACAAGGATTTAAACCATAAAGCTCTTCTTAGCAGAACAGCAATGGACATATTTTTAACATAAATGTTAATGATGTCAAAAATTGCATTGCAGTTAACGGATATCCTCAGATGACTGTTCAGGAAACATCTTAGAGAGAGAATTGCATCAAAAGGATGCTGTAACGGTCAGAAAAGTGATTGCCACTGCTGGTATAAGCTGATTTAGAAAATAATTTCCTCAGCAAAGACTCTGATTTGTGGTCTATTGGGTCCTTAAATGAGGAACTATCCTTCAAAGGGATAGTCATGCATTTTGCTAGAGTGGAAATAGCTCCATAAACATTAGGAACTGCTTTCCAGGCTGTCAGATTATTTTCTAAAAGAGGATACATCTTCTTGAACCTGTTAAAAGGAGTATAAGGAATGCCTGGTCTCTTCTATTCTTTAGCAATATAGTTTGTAATCATGTCTGGAGATTCAAAACCCTTAGGGACTTTTGGTGGAGCTTTGAAAACCTGATTAAACTTATTTAATCTTATTTACAGTGTTCAGAACTTCCTCTTGATAGAAATGAAATCCACTCTAAATCTGAATGTGGAGTCAGGCTCTGGCTCAGTTACTGGCTCAGGATCTTCTGAGGAGATTTTACCCTCAGAACTCATCAGATTTAGAGGTTTGTAAACTAGGTGGTAACAGACTAAGATGTTCAGTCCCCTGTGAGTGACGGGGGGTAAATTTCCAGAAAATTACCCTTGCACTTCCTTGGTCTGGGAATTGCCGCTAATAGCTCTGTCATAGTTCTCTGTAAGGTATCCTTGAACTCAGATGAAAAATCAGTGTTATCCCCCTGAGTCATATAGACAGGCATGGGCATTAGATGTCTGCCGCCAGGCAAACTGACAGAGTTATGGCTTGCGAACTGGAAACGTTGAACATAATTATCACATAGCTGGTTAATTTGGGCCATTGAAACAGTTTTGCAAAAGAAACAGGGAAAACAAACAGCATTTGTGTCCTGAACTACATTAAAATACCTGGAAGTTCCCCCTAATGGGTCAGACATTTTAAGTGGGGGTATAGATATGACTGACAAAAATTAGGCAAAACTGAATATATATGGAAATACAGTATTAATCCACAATGTAGAGAAACAATCATATTAATAAAATACAAGGAGCAGCCCTTAAATACACCTAGTAACCCTAATAATGCAGAAATGAAGGACCAAAAATTATTCACACAATAAATTATGTTAAACTCTCCCACCCACTTAGCAGCAATTATGAAGGCACTCACAACCTAACGGGCAAGGAAGGGTTTAGTTGTAGAACGGCACTAGAGGAAAAATACCTCCAGGATGCCTCAGAGAGGGAATCTGTAGTTTGCAGACCGGTGGGGAAGAGCAGAAAGGGTGCTAGTTTATAAAAATAAAGAAAACCACTAACTGCATAGGACAGTTACCGGTTCTCTTAAAGAGAAAGTCAACCATTTTGAAAAAACACTGAAATGCAATTTTGAGGTAAAAAATGCAAGAGAGCTGCTAAAGGGTTTGCATACAAAGAGAGAAGCGCTCTACCAGGAACGAACAACAGCTCAATAGCTTGTTCTGTGGTGAGTTACCACCTAGGAGCAGCCTCTTTTAGCCTAGTTGTGCTTTTCACAAAGTAAAACTTTCCTGAAGTATATCAGTCTGATCCCGCCAAGTAAGGTCAGTCCAGCCCTGAAATACCAGGCAATTCTCCTTTGAACAAGGAACATGACAACCCCCAGCGTTCATTTCGGCCTCCTGTGAGCCTCATCAGTGAGGTGCAGCCATATTCCTCTAAGCACACTGCTAAAGGGTACCTAGAAAATAAAAATTTAAAATTTGGAGACCAATTTATTAATTTTTAGGTGTTAAGCACATAAGTAAAGCACTATGTTAAAGGGCTGGAAACCCCCAAACTATATAGTATCTATGTCAGAGAGTACTTGTGATAGTTCATGGGCTATGTGTGGTGTCCAAGTCACTTACCTTGACTGCAGAACCCCTCCACTGATCTTACCAGCTTGCTGAGGCATTTCTCCCTCACAGAATGCTGATGCAGTAGAGCGCCCATCTAGAGTAACGATACTGCAGAAGATATTTATGGATATACCTGTAACCCCTCTGGTGGAGGCTAAGGGACAGGGTCCCCTCAATGTCAAAGGGCAGTTATGGCTGAGAGATTTACCCATGTGATTACTGACATGCCATAAGAGAGGTATTCTTTTACCCCTGTTACACTCATGCTGTTATGTTTAAGTATGAACTAGTACCCTTGTTCTTTGCAGGACCACTCAGTCTCACACCTTACCTCGGGTTCACTAAGATCTAACTTGTGGAACCCTGTTATGCTCATAGATCTGAGGGTCACTACTGTAGGATACAGTGTGAAGATGGTATACAAGAGAAATGGAATGAGCTAAACAACAATATAGTATGTAATGTAGGATAACTCCAATTCCAAAGTTTAGAGAGAAACTTATTCACTTTTCAAAATAGTTGCAGACTCGCATCACAGACATATAAAATATTTACATAGCTTGCACACACACACACACACTTTAGTTATAGTTGTGCAAGGTAGGTTCATTGGTCATTTACAACCGGATATAAGATTTGCAGTAATGAGTATTTGCTGGGTTAGAGTCAGTTTAAGCACATAAAGTACATCAGTGGTTAATGCTAGAGGGAGCAGTACCTTGAAGCATAATGTTAGATTTGCAGAAGTCACTATGCAAGTAAATGAAATGACTCACAAACGGAAGAATTGATTTCAAAGTTAGTACATGAAATAAGCTGGTTAATAGCTTGGTATGGCAGGTAAACTTGATTACTTGAGGCAAAGCAGAAACAAATGACATGAGAGGTAAGATATCCTTATTTGTACATTGGTAATACAGACCGGTAAATCCTGATGGTAGAATATACAAACCGACTTCCCAATTAGTATCCTCAGCGTGGAGCAGAGCGGTATTACCGAAGAGGCAATGCAGACAGCGTGTGCTGAGATTCAGTGAGTGTGTGTGGCAGCTGCGGTTTCACCCGGAGACAAGTCGGGCGTAACGTCACACGCCAACGGACCAGTATGCGATTGTACAGGAAGCAAGCAGCAGCGTGAGAGACAGGAACAGAGGAGAGGTGCTGCAATTCCGCAAGTCTTGAGAAACTGGAAATTAGTATCAGTAGAAGGAAATCCCAACTTAGACAGGAGGGAATAGCTGGGTGTGTAGCGTTCAGGAACAGTGAGTGACTGAACAAATTACCAAGCAACGTTCAACACTAGGTGGAGCCTTAAATAGCAGTATGGTAATTAGAAGTTAAAGGTACAGAATGGTAAAACCCTGACAGAACTCCCCCCTCAAGGAGCCGCTCCGCGGATCAAGGACCAGGACGGTCAGGATTCCTCCGGTGGTACAAAGAGAGAAGTTGGGGGGCGGAGAAGTTAGAGGACGGCTCCCAGGAATCCTCCTCAGGAGCATAGCCCTTCCATCTTACCAAGTACTGGAGCTGATCATGAAGGTATCTGGAGTCCAAGATAGAATCAATTTCATATTCGACATCATCATTCACTTGAGGAACAACAGAAGAACCCTGTAGATTACCCCTGACCAAGGAGTAGGGCTTTAACAAGGACACATGGAACGTTGGATGTATCTTCAGAGTAGATGGTAATTGAAGAGTCACAGCATTAGGATTGATCACTTTGATAATCTCATATGGTCCCAAATATAAAGCACCTAATTTTTTACTAGGGATCTTCAAACGTAGGTTTTTTGTACTAAGCCAGACCTTGTCGCCAACAGCATAATCCGGAGGTTTAGATCTGCGTAAATCATAATGATGTTTCTGGGTGGTTTGTGCCTCCTGTAGAACTGTTTTTAAGGAGGCAAAACCATTAGCAATTGAATTGACTGTATCGTTTACCATTGGTAGTGTAGAATCAGACGTACAGGTAGGATGGTATGTTGGATGAAACCCATAGTTGACGTAAAATGGTGTGGTTCTCATAGAGGAGTGTAGTGAGTTGTTATGAGCAAATTCGGCAGTGGCCAAAAGTGAGTGCCAATTATCTTGTTCCAAGGTACAGTAGCAGCGGAGATACTGCTCAAGTGACTGATTAGTTCTCTCCGTTTGCCCATTCGTCTGGGGATGATAGGCTGAGCTGAGTCTTCTACAGATATTGAGGGTACGACATAGCTGGGTCCAAAACCTAGATGTGAATTGTGACCCCCTATCCGTAGTGACAGATTTGGGCAATCCATGAAGTTTCACTATGTTGTTTAGGAATAAAGAGGCAGTTTCTGAAGCCGTTGGAAGACCCCTGTGGGGGATGAAATGAGCCATTTTAGAAAACAAATCAACCACTACTAATATGGTGTTGTAATTTGATGAAGATGGTAAGTCCACTATGTAATCCATGGCGATATCTGTCCAAGGTCTGTCTGGGATTGGAAGCGAAAGAAGGTATCCATAAGGGCGATTATGTGGGTGTTTCTTAGTGGTACATGTGGGACAGCTTTGTACATATCGAGTGACTGTGTCCATCATTTTGGGCCACCAATAATCTCTCTTTAATAAATGCAAAGTCTTATGAACTCCAGGATGACCTGCTAGGAGTGAGTCATGAGCATAACCAACAATCTCTTCTCTGAGAACTTCAGGTATATACAGTAGACTTTCATGGTAGTACAAACCATCCTGATGTTTGCTTAAACCCAGTTGCTGTAAAGAAGAGTCCTGTGACAGATGTTGTTTTAAGGTGGTTTTGAAGCCGGTAGTCAAACAGATTATTCTATCTGAGGGTATGATAGATTCTGGTGTTTCTATATGCAAAGGTTTCGGATCCTTTCGAGAAAGAGAGTCTGCCTTGAGATTTTTGGAGCCGGGTCTATATGTTATGATATAATCAAATTGTGAAAAGAAAAGACTCCACCTGACTTGACGTGAAGTCAAGGTTTTGTTGGATCTCAGAAATTCAAGATTCCGATGGTCAGTGTATATCAGAATAGGGTGTTGTGTTCCTTCCAGAAGATGTCTCCAGAACTCTAGAGCGGATTTGATAGCAAGAAGCTCCTTATCACCAATACCATAATTCATTTCTGCAGAAGTCATTACTCTGGAGTAGTAAGATATTGGGTGAAGAGGTTCTGTAGGAGACTTTCTTTGAGAAAGGATTGCCCCAAGAGCATACTCGGAAGCATCAACCTCCAGGGTATATTGACAACTGGGATCTGGGAACTGTAGAATCGGAGCTGTAATAAATTTCTGTTTCAGGCTAATGAAAGAATCTTCTGCTGACTGATTCCAACCAAATTTTATATGTTTACGTGTTAAGTAAGTCAATGGTTGAACAATATGTGAAAACCCTTTAATGAATTTGCGATAAAAGTTTGCAAACCCTAAAAATCTCTGGATTTCTTTCTTATTACGGGGAACAGGCCAATTGGTTATAGCATCCACCTTGTTAGATTCCATGGAGATACCTAAAGGTGATATGTTGTATCCTAAAAAGGAAATCGTATCTGTATTGAATATACACTATTCAAGCTTATTGAAAAGACGGTGGACTCTTAATCGTAATAAAACCTGCTTCACATGAGACACATGTTTTTCATATGACTCTGAGAATATAAGAATGTCGTCCAGATAGATGACAATACAAACATCTAAGAGATCATGAAACACATCATTTATGAAACACTGAAATGTCGCCGGAGCGTTGCATAAGCCAAACGGCATCACAGTGTATTCATAAAGGCCGTAACGTGTACGGAAGGCTGTTAACCACTCATCCCCTGCTCTCATCCTAATCAAATTGTAGGCACCTCTAAGATCCAGTTTTGTATAAATAACAGCACCACGTAACCGTTCAATTAGTTCAGGAATGAGAGGCAGGGGGTATCTGTTTTTCTTTGTGCATTTGTTAAGTTGCCTATAGTCAATGATTGGACGGAGGCTACCATCCTTATTCTTAACAAAAAACATAGATGCTCCAACGGAGGATGTGGAGGGTCTAATGAAGCCTTTTTTCAAGTTATCATCCAGATAGTCTTTCAAATGAGCTAATTCTGGCTCTGAAAGCGGATATATATGACCAATAGGTATGGTACTGTCTGGTATGAGATCAATAGGACAATCATAAGACCTGTGTGGTGGTAGTGTGTCTGCCTCAACCTTATCAAAAACGTCACTAAATTCTTTATAACAATCAGGTAGGCTATGGACAGATAAATGGTATAAAGAGTGTTTGGTGAAACATGAATGTTTACAAAATGCAGAATCAAAGATCACAGAACCTTCACACCAAGAGATAGTGGGGTTATGTCTTATTAACCAGTTTAAGCCAAGTATCATAGGATAAACTGAAGTGGGAAGTACATCGAAAGACAACTGCTCAATATGACCAGACTTTGTTATCACAGTAATGGGAATGGTGTGATGTGTTATGGGACCTGAACTGAATAGAGAGCCATCAACCAAACGTATAGCAAGTGAAACACTCTTTTTTATTAGTGGGATCTTATTTTTAACAACAAACAAAATATCTACAAAATTCCCAGATGCGCCAGAGTCAACTACGGCCTGTACGTCTATCTTCCGATGATGCCACTGTAGGGAGAGAGGAAGGGACAAATGAGAATTGAAATCATGTACCATATTGATTATATGATAACTAGGAGGTGTCTTACCCTTCTTTTGGCGAAGAAGTAATGGACAATCCTTAACAGTGTGATCTTTATCAGCACAGTATAGACAAAGGTTCAGTAATTTGCGCCTAGCTTTTTCTTCGGGTTTTAGAGGACCACGAATCACTGCTACATCCATAGTTTCATCAGAGGACCTTGTTGGTAAGGTTGAAGGTGTAGCATGATAAGTGGATATTCTTCTGTAGCTTGCATCAGTAAAGGATCTTTCAGATTTTCTTTCCCTTAACCTTCGGTCTATACCTATGCTGAGTGTCATGAGAGCTTCTAAATCATCAGGAATGATACCACGTGCAAGCTCATCTTTTATTGCTTCACTGAGACCTAACCGGTATTGATTCCTCAAAGCTGGAGTGTTCCACTGAGTGTCCGGTGCCCAACGTTTGAAGTCTGTGACATATTCTTCCACGACTCTTTTCCCTTGACGTAAGGACCTGATAGCTGTTTCTGCTGTGTTCTGTTTATTGTGATCCTCATAAAGCAGAGACATGGCAGAAAAGAATGCATCGAGAGAATTTAAGATGGGATCATCATTCTCATAAAAGGCATTAGCCCAAGACCTGGCCTCACCACGTAGGAATGAGATAACTGTTAAAACCCTGACCCTATCTGTTGGGTATGATTTAGGTTTCAAAGTAAACAAGAGTTCTTGAAATCCCTAAACAAAGCTCTCTCCCCAGAGAATTTTTCAGGAGGGCTAATTAAAGGTTCAGCTGAGGTTTCAGCTACAGGAGGCTTACTGGCAAGATGGTCATTAATGAATTTTCTGATGTTTTGGTTCTCCAATTGTATCTCCCTTAGTCCCTGTATCATGTGATCCATACTTTGAGCTAGGGAGCCAACCCTATTGTAAAGCTCTGTTATATCCATTTAACAGGGTACTAGTTATTTTTATAGGCTTGGTAATATGTTATGTTTAAGTATGAACTAGTACCCTCTTGTTCTTTGCAGGACCACTCAGTCTCACACCTTACCTCGGGTTCACTAAGATCTAACTTGTGGAACCCTGTTATGCTCATAGATCTGAGGGTCACTACTGTAGGATACAGTGTGAAGATGGTATACAAGAGAAATGGAATGAGCTAAACAACAATATAGTATGTAATGTAGGATAACTCCAATTCCAAAGTTTAGAGAGAAACTTATTCACTTTTCAAAATAGTTGCAGACTCGCATCACAGACATATAAAATATTTACATAGCTTGCACACACACACACACACTTTAGTTATAGTTGTGCAAGGTAGGTTCATTGGTCATTTACAACCGGATATAAGATTTGCAGTAATGAGTATTTGCTGGGTTAGAGTCAGTTTAAGCACATAAAGTACATCAGTGGTTAATGCTAGAGGGAGCAGTACCTTGAAGCATAATGTTAGATTTGCAGAAGTCACTATGCAAGTAAATGAAATGACTCACAAACGGAAGAATTGATTTCAAAGTTAGTACATGAAATAAGCTGGTTAATAGCTTGGTATGGCAGGTAAACTTGATTACTTGAGGCAAAGCAGAAACAAATGACATGAGAGGTAAGATATCCTTATTTGTACATTGGTAATACAGACCGGTAAATCCTGATGGTAGAATATACAAACCGACTTCCCAATTAGTATCCTCAGCGTGGAGCAGAGCGGTATTACCGAAGAGGCAATGCAGACAGCGTGTGCTGAGATTCAGTGAGTGTGTGTGGCAGCTGCGGTTTCACCCGGAGACAAGTCGGGCGTAACGTCACACGCCAACGGACCAGTATGCGATTGTACAGGAAGCAAGCAGCAGCGTGAGAGACAGGAACAGAGGAGAGGTGCTGCAATTCCGCAAGTCTTGAGAAACTGGAAATTAGTATCAGTAGAAGGAAATCCCAACTTAGACAGGAGGGAATAGCTGGGTGTGTAGCGTTCAGGAACAGTGAGTGACTGAACAAATTACCAAGCAACGTTCAACACTAGGTGGAGCCTTAAATAGCAGTATGGTAATTAGAAGTTAAAGGTACAGAATGGTAAAACCCTGACACATGCATTTTGAATCTTCTTTGAGTGAAACTAGAAGAGGGGTATAGGGTCTCAAATCAGGTCTGAGCTCCCAATAATACATTAGAAAATAACAAAATCTTTATTGCAGAGCACCTCACTCAACCTCTCACCTCGGAGACCAAGAACTAACTGGGGAGAAAGAGGAGGTGTAAGTGATTAAAAGCTCTTGTGTTTTTGGCCTCCACCTTGTGGCAGGAAGTATATCCCACATGTTATGGACACCTATGGACTCTCCTCATCTTACAAAATAAATTAACAATTCATAATCCTAAAAAAAGTAATTTACACATTCAGGCACATTTAACTACTATTCAGGGGATGTAATAGATGTAGGTATATTTTCCCCAAATAGTTTTATAGGGAGTATGATTTGACACCCTTCTGAATAATTTTATTGATATTTAAAATAGAATGTATAATAATTTTAAGTTTTTCTGTAGAGTTTGAGAATAATTTGGAAATTAAGATTATGGAATTATATTTTGATAGATTAATTAATGACATGATCATTTGTCATGTAACATTTGGGAATTGTGGTTTGGTCATTATTTAAAGTGTTTATTGTTTAATTATAACCATAACAATAGATGCCCCAAATTGTTTGCTTTAATTGCTATTTTCTCTATGTATATGATGGCTTTTTAATAAAGGGAGAACATTTTAGTTAAAGAAGTGGTGTTCTTGACTTTATTTCTGGATACTGCCTGAATAGACTAGAATTAGACTTCAGTAAACAATTTTGGTAAAAAGAGTGATCTGCTCGCTGTTGTACATTTATATAATTTCCACTGTCCAAAATACATAATAACAATACTATTAAAGTAATAAGCACGCAAAGTGATTCTTAAATTTTAATGGATATGCCAAAAATAAATCAGGTTCCCTTCAAAGCTTATTAAATTATATATAAATATATATATACTGTATATATATATATATATATATATATATATATACAGTATTGTATATATATATTTATTACAATACTGTGATATAGTACAATGTATTGTTTAATACTACTATATTTCTAAGTTATCCTCCTGGAAACATAGGCAATATTTAGCCATGTATGTCCAAAGCATTTAGTAAAATATACATCTTTTAAAAATAAAAGTACAGACTTTGAGGTCACCTCAAAATTATAAAAGTTTTTCTTTTGGATGTTGTTATTGTTCACATGGCTATGATGTGTAATATATACCATTATGTTTGTATTGCATATGTCTTAATAAAAATTATTATAAAAAAAAAAAAAAAGTACAGTAATTTCATGGTTAAATCAACTTACCTATAGATTTAACTATATTATTGTTACCATCTACAATCAATCTACAATCAATTATTATCAAAATAACAAGATATAAGTAATATTAGATGGTACACACACACAAACACAGATACATATATATATATATATATATATATATATACACATATATATATATACTGTATATATATATATATATATATATATATATATATATACTGTATGTATATATATATATACATACATACATACATACATATATACACAGTATATAGTGCCCTCCAGTAATATTGGCACACATGGTAAATATGAGCAAAGAAGGCATGTCTTTATTGTTTAACCTTATGATATTTTGTTAAAAAATACACAAAAATACTATGCTCTCATTAATATTATTATTATACTTTATTTATAAAGCGCCAACATATTCCGCAGCGCTGTCCATGGGTACAGTTCATTTAAATAAAACAATGATATAAGACTTGTAGGAGACAGGCCAAAATTTACAAACACATACAGGAAGAATTGAGGGCCCTATTTTTTCAGTGGGAACTTACAATCTAGAAGGGTAGGAGGTTGAGAAACAGGAGGCGAGGACTGCAAGATTTGAGAAAGATGTTAATGCAGAGTTAGATGAGGAATTACAGACAAGGGTAGAGGAAATGGAAGATCGTGCTCGCCACAATAACATTAGGATAATTGGCCTACCAGAATCTGATAAGTATCAAGATTTAATTTTATTTGCTACCTCTGTTCTCCCAGAGTTATTAAATTTCAAAATTAATAGCCCATTAATGGTAGAGCGAGCACACAGAGTGGGGCCAATCTGTACAAATAAAGAGGGGAACTCAAGGCCAAGAGCAGTAATAGTTAAACTACTGAATTTTCAGAATAAAAAGAAATCTTCTTTGATGTTATAGGAAAAAAAATCTATTTATGATAGACCAACATAAGATTCTCCTATTTTCAGATTTTTCTATAGAAACTCTTAGTAAACGTAGAGAAATGTCCCCATTTTGCTCTAAACTTAGAGGCCAATTATAATGCCAGATTAATGTACCCAGCGAAAATCTCATTGACGGTTAATGGCGAAATCAAAATCTTAAAATAAGCGCAAATCTTCTTAGAAGAAAAAAGGATTAAATTATTTTCTTGAGAGATCCCCTTATCAGTAAAATTATGACTCAAATGAATCATGTCTGAAGCTTATATATATATATATATATATATATATATATATATATATATATATATATATATATATATATTGTATGTTGTGTATTAAGAATAGGGGGTAGGGGATACCTTGTTTGTTTTTTTTCCCTTTAATATATGGCTTGTTCTGATATAAAAAAGTTGTCCTGGAATATGAGAGGGATAACCTCCCCATTAAAAGGAAATCTATTATAAGACAGGCTGGGAAAGTTAATCCTGATATAGTTTTTTTTCAAGAGATCCATCTTAAAGCCCCAGAAATATCTAAATTAAAGATCCAATGGGTTGGTGAAGTCATAGCGACTCCATATGGCAAAAGAAAGAGAGGGGTGGCTACCTTGATTAATAAGAATTTAACATATAATATTTGACACACTGAGGGAGACTCTGAAGGTAGATTCCAAATAATAAAAATTGAAATGAATAATTCACCACTAATTTATTTTATGTAATGTTTATGGTCCCAACTGTATAGATAGAGAATTTTGGGATAATCTTAGTAAAAAACTTTCAAAATATACGGAGGAAAATGTAATTATAGCTGGGGATTTCAACATGGCACATGATCCTAAACTTGACAAGTTGAAAATTAAAGAAGCAAAGATATTTAGAAATTTCTGTAACTCACTTTCTGTTAAAGATATTTGGCGTATACAAAATCCTGATTCTAGAACGTATACGTGTGAATCCAAAAGCTACAAAACATTTTCAAGAATCGATATGATTTTAATCTCCGATAAATTATGTGGATTGGAGATAACAACTAATATTGCTGATATTGTACTCTCAGACCATGCTATCTTAACTCTAGTTATTAAATCTAATCTAAAAAAGGACCTAAATAACTTCTCTAAAAAAAAAATCCCTAATCACTTGCTACATAATATTAGATTTAAAAACTAGCTCCAATTTAAGTGGTTCAAGCTTTATAATTTTAATAAGACATATAAAAAAACAGAATTTTTTTGGGAGACTGCAAAATGTTTCTTCAGAGGAGAAATTAAAGTTTATATGTGCAAGTGGAAACGGAAGAATAAACAAAGGGAACTCCAACTAGCCAATGCACTTAACTATAATAATAGCTATAGGGCATATATCTCAACATTAAGTGAACAAAATTGGGATATATATATTAAAGCAAAGTCAGAGAGAGATATATTTTTTTAAGCAACAAATAGCTATTGGAGAAATGAGACAGAAAGCATTATATGGGGTTTATACGGGACACTCAGCTAAATATTTAGCCCGGGTCACTAAAAAAAGATCAAATAACAGAATTCTTGCAATTAAATTGTGATCTCAGAGATTCATTAATAATACAGATATTAAGAGGCGGGGCGTAGCCGTGCAGGGACATAGCCGCATCTTGAGCTAGCTCCGTGTCATCTCGTGGGTCAACAGCTCCTAACTTAAGCACAAACAGAGAGAGATCCCCAAAACTATATTATAAAAAGGAGACAAACCCAGGGAGTCAATAGAGGTGGCGGCTAACATAATTCTGAACACCTACCGAAATCGCTACCGCAGCTGGGATCGCCTCGGGCACTTGGCGGTAAAGAAAACCGAGCGATTAATGTTGCAGTGATTCCTGAACCCTTCAGCGACCCGGTCAGTATCTAAAGTAGAGGAGTGGTTGGAGGAGACGCCTCAGTTCAACCGGGTGAGTGTTCGAGGAGCAGCCACCATTACACTAGACCACGCGGCAAGCTGTAAGAGATGTAAATTAAATATACAGCCGCATAAGTTACACCGAACCCACACATCATAAGAACTTTGTCCCCACAAACCAGAAGCTGCAAGAGGGTTATTATCTCCTCACAAACCTGGGGTTTTACTGTTAAACACAATTAAATCAAAACAGAGTGCTTCTACTTGATAAGCAGCAAGTTAATGTAGTGGCTACAACCATCATGGTTGCTATATTTTAACCGGTCACACTCAATTGAAAGACCTGGGATAGGGGTTCAGAGAAGTAGCTTGTCCAACCCCTCTGTACAACGTGTTATTTGTTAAACCAGAGACATTTCTACATTGCCAGCCTTTATATTGGGACAGTGTCTTTTTCAGATGGCTTCTAAAAGAAATACCAAGCCAGAGAAGAAGTTAACAAATACGGTTACCATGAACTCCTTTTTTCCTAAACAAGATTCAGAGGTGTTGGAATGCCAGCAAACACTCAATAATAATGATGCCACACAGCTGGACCCATATTCTACCACCCAGAGCTCACATTTAGACCAACTAAGCCAAATCCAATCTAATATATCACTTCTCCCATCTAAATCGGATCTCGCAGACTTGAAATCTTTTATTACAAATGAGATGTCATCACCGAGAAAGGATATTAACGAAATGGGATCCAGATTGGAATATTTGAAAGAAGGTCAGGAGACTTTAAATACCATGGTATCTGATGTCAACCATCAAATGACAAGACAAGAGACAACTATCCAATCACTACAGCTCAAAATAAAAGATTTGGATAATAGGCATAGGAAACATCTATGGAGAGAGCTCATCGAGCACTGAAACCTGTGCCAACTCCTCCAAAGCCACCCAGGGACATCATCATAAAATTTGCTAACTTCTTTGATAGGGATGGGTGAATGTTTCTAAAAATTCAAAATTTAAAACGAATTTTGATACATTCATTCGTTCGAATTTCGAATGTTTATATAACATTCTAACAGTCTATTTTCTAATTTTTGTTTTCGAATTTTTCAATAAAATTTGAAAATATTTGTTCGAATAATAGAATGTATAGCTATGAATTCATTCAATATCAAAATGTAATATTCAAATTCGAATGTGACATTCGAATTCGAATGTGACATTCAAATTTGAAATAGTATTTCTAGTCTACAACTGTGTTTAATAAATGTAATATTCGAATTCAAATGCTACATTCAAATTCGAATCTCACATTCAAATTTGAAATAGTATTTCTAGTCTAATACTGTGTTTTAAATGTGATATTCGATTCAAATGTGATATTCGATTCGAATGTGACATTCAAATTCAAAATAGTATTTCTAATCTAATACTATGTTTTATAAATGTAATATTCGAATTCGAATGTGATATTCAATTCGAATGTGACATTCGAAAGTGTTTCTAGTCTACAATTGTGTTTTATAAATGTAATATTCGAATGTGACATTCGAATGTAACATTCGAATTCGAATGTGACATTTGAATTCGAATGTGACATTCGATAACTGTAAAAAGCATTCGAAAATCAAATTTTTAAGAATATTCGTTCTTATCAACATTCTATTATGTAAATCGAATTTCTACAATAACATTCGTTCTAACATTCGAATTCGAATATAAACACATTCGCCCATCCCTATTCTTGGACAAAGACGCTATTTGGAAACAAGTCAGAACACAACGAGAAATCAAATTTCAAACTTACAATATCCAAGTCTTTCAAGATATTAGCCCTACAACCATCGAAAAATGAAGAGAAATTCGCTTTATCACTCAACAGCTACAGGAAAGAAAAATGAGATACCGCTGGGGGTTTCCCTTCAGTCTCATAGTACAGAAAGAAGGGAAAACGCACATTTATAAAGACTCAAATGACCTGGACTCCTTCTCTAGAGGTCTAAACATAGACTTTCCACAATCAAACCTACAAGCTTCAACATCACAACGAGAAACTGCACCTCTTCCTCAGAGGCCACAATGGTCAACCGTCCAGCACAAGAGAAAGAAGGTGGAGGTATCCACAAGCACAACCTGAACACTTATCACACTGCAATGGGGTTATTCCCCTCCTTTATCCTATTATGGAGTAAATTCTCAGCTGGAAACACACAGACTGATAAGTATACATATTGTTATGATTGATATACCGTGAATTTATTCAGTATTTGTTATTAAGATAGGTAACCAGTTGGTCTAATATATGGTAATTTCATTGAAGCTTATTAGGAAAGATGTTCCATTATGTCACAAGAGTAAATTTAATGTACTGCCTAAGTCTCTGCTATAGGGGCTTGACGGTAAATGTGCAATAGTATAATACAATATACAAGTGGCCCTCGTTTTACAACGGTTCAATTTACACCGTTTCAGAATAACAACCTTTGTTTCCAGTCATGTGACTGCTATTGAAAAGCATTGAGAAGCAGTGCATTTATTAAAATAGCCAGTAGGTGGAGCTGTCCGCTTGTGTTGCAGCAAAGCCAAGCAAGCTGAAATTAATCAGTTTAACCAGACCTGAGCTATCGAGCAGCTTTCAAAGGAACAAGATCTTCCTGTCTATAAATCAGTCCAGATTGGAATGCATAGAAAGAACTGTTTGCAGAAAAATACAAGTGAAGTCTGTGTTGTGAGATTATTTTATTAGGTTTAAAATGCTGTTTAGCAAATGTTTTTGCTTATTTAACTATGTTTAATTATATATTCTGTGTTGTGTGATTATTTTATTAGGTTTATAATGATGTTTAGCATTTAAAGTCTTCATTTCAAAGCTTTAAAATAAATGTATTAGGTGTTACTTATGACAATTTTGAGAGGGGCCCTCACTTCCCATTGACTTACATTATAAACTGGGTTTCAATTTACAACGGTTTCGATTTACAACCATTCCTTCTGGAACCTAACCCCGGCGTAAACTGAGGGCTACCTGTATAGTAGTTATGAATAAACATCATAATACCAGGCAGTTTTGTTAATGGATTGCCATGTACAGCAAAATGTTGAGTTACTGTTACATTGTTAGTAGATAAACAAGCGGTTTTATTATATATTTATACGATATAGTTGAAATGTTAAATGTTTACTTGTTATCCGTTATCCAGAATGATAACTCGTTGGACTGGTTCTACTTGTGCTTAGGTGGGAAATATATCTCATTACACCCTAAAAATATGTTAACTGAATTGCATATATTGCTATTATAAGGGAGCCTCAGAAAGTATACAAAAACATAAATAGATACATGGTACTTATGACTTAAACTTCACAATAACTGCAACCATAATGTTGTCAATGTCAAATGTCAAACTCAAGTCATAGATTTAAAGGTGTACCGAGATAATGATATAAATACTATGCCTAAATTCAATGGCGGGATAAACTTCAATGCCCATTCTATAACCCATTGGAATATTTGAACACAGAGAAGATGTTACTATAATTGAGATGTCTCCCATCAACTAAGTAAGTTATCTGCTCCACTGATGCCGATAGCAAAACGCTGAGTTATTGTTCCATGTCCTATAGATAATAGGCTGTTTTAATATATTCCCATTTTATACGCTTGACTCTGATCGGAGGAGAAATTAGGCCCATCTTGATAATGATCATTGTTATGATCATCACCCCCCCCGATACAAATAATTGATTGGGGGTCCAAGAGTATACTAGGCAACATCCAGGTGATATCTTATCATTCTCTTTTTTTTTTTTGATTGTTCGTTCATAAATATAGATAACAGATTATTAGAACTTTGGGTAATCTCTCTCTTAATTATAACAGTTCAAAAGAGCCGGAGATTTAATTAAAGACATGCTACCTCATGATACAAGAAATGTTATGCCAAGATTTATGTTTTATTTATTCCTTTTATCTGTTTTTCCTACTCCTTGGGGTCCGTCCTGTCCTTCACACCCAAATGGAACACTAGAATATGCTCTCACGTAAAGAAACTACACATAGTATTCGTTAGTTTAGACTGTCAGTATGAGTATGGCTAGACACCAGACACATCCTTTACCCACAAATGATCTGCGTTTGTATTCGGTAAATGCCAAAGGTCTAAACATCCCAAACAAAAGATCAATAGTTCTGAGGGAATGTTGTAGCCAAGGGACTGACTTGATGTTTTTACAGGAGACACACTTCAGAAAAGGGAAAGAGCCTGCAACGTTTGCCCGCTTGTTTGGCACGTCACTGGGCCTCACATAAAAAACACAAAAAACACGGGGTTGGCATTGTAGTTAAGAAGGGGATCCCTTTCGTAGAATTGCAAAACATAAAAGATAATGAGGGCAGATATAACCCTTGTTTCTGTATACGCTCCAAACCCAAACCAACGTCCGTTCTTTAGAAAATTATCTAACCTAATATTAGATCATCAGAAAGGGGTACTTATTATGTGCGGAGACTTTAACGTAGCTTTGAACCCTGAATTAGATTGTTCCTCAGGCCACTCCTCATTCTCATCCTACCACCTAACTAAAATAAAACACTATCTCAAAAATATTTTAGCACACGATGTGTGGAGAACGTTACACCCCCAACTTAAAGACTATTCCTTCTTCTCATACCCAGACGAAACATACACTAGAATCGACTATGTGTTTACTGATATAGGTGGTTTATCTTTATTTAAAACAGCAAAAATATGCCTGATAACATGGTCAGACCACTCTTCACTAATTAGTTCTTTCTCTTGGCCGTCTAAGCCTTTAAAAGATTTTATATGGAGACTAGATGACTCTTTACTACTAGACCCACTAAACGTAATAAAGATTGATAAATTAATCACA
Organism: Bombina bombina; assembly: GCF_027579735.1. Taxonomy (NCBI): domain Eukaryota; kingdom Metazoa; phylum Chordata; class Amphibia; order Anura; family Bombinatoridae; genus Bombina; species Bombina bombina. The sequence goes on along the minus strand of NC_069500.1, from coordinate 704,742,634 downwards.
GAGTACTTCCAACTCAACACCAACCCGGAGACCTCCCCAAAACTGCTTTGGGAGGTGCACAAAAGTGTGATTCGAGGCAAATTGATGGCCATGAAAGCTTAAACTAATAAAATTAAGAGAGAAACTGTCCAGTCCTTTATACTCAAAATAGAACAACTCGAAACTAAACATAAGCGACTCCCATCAGATAAGGACATACTAGCTGAACTTACACTAGAAAGACAAAAACTTGCCTCCCATCTATCTAAAGAACACAAAAGAAAAGCCTTACATAATCAACAAAAACATTATGAAGGACGTAACAAATTTGGTCGCCTTTTAGCGCAATATCTTAAACATAAGGCACATAAAAAGTATATTTTACACATTATAGACGAGAAGGGACGATTGCAATATTCCACGCGCAACATAGCCCATATATTTTAAAACATTTTTTCAAAAACTATATAATATAAAAGGAGACTCTGACATACACATAAATGACCATGAGAGACGAGCGCAACTGATAGATAAATTTCTCCGACACTTGAATTTACCAGCCATCACATCCGACCATAGGGACAAACTAGAGAGCCAATTAACACTAGAGGAAGTAAATCTAGTCATCAAAAATCTGCCAACCGGAAAAGCACCGGGACCAGATGGCTTTGGCCATAAATATTATACGACTTTCCGAGAGACTTTATCCCCCTACATCTTAAATTATTTTCACTCTATCGACTCTTCCAAGGCCTTCTCTGCAAGAGCCCTAGAGGCTCACATAACATTGTTACCAAAACCAAACAAAACGTTGGTTCTCCCTGCAAATTACCGCCCGATTTCGTTGTTAAACACCGACATCAAAATCTTTGCGCAGATATTGGCCCATAGATTAAACAAAATACTACCCAATATTATCCACCCAGACCAGGTGGGCTTTGTCCCAGGTCGTGAGGCAAGGACAACACGGTCAGAGCCTTGCATTTGATTAATTATGCTAAAAATAACAATATACCATCTATATTCTTATCAACAGATGCCGAAAAGGCTTTTGACCATGTTGCCTGGGACTTTTTAAAAACACTCTGATACAAATGGGTCTCGGCCCACAAATAATAACTAGAGTCTTCTCTTTGTACTCCCAACCTAGTGCACGAATATTGATAAACGGCTCCCTATCCAACCCCTTCCCAATAACGAATGGGACGCGCCAGAGGTGTCCCTTGTCGCCTCTTTTGTTCACATGTGTAATAGAAACACTGGCAACAAGCATTAGACGCAACCCACAGATACATGGAATCGGTCTCGGCCGCCAACAGTATACGGTCTCCCTTTTTGCCGATGATATGCTCTTCTCCCTTACGAAACCCAAAGTATCCATACCACACTTAAATTTAGAACTTGAGAAATTTCATGATCTCTCCAACTTTGTCATTAATAAAACCAAATCCGAAATCCTGAATATAAACCTAAGTGACACCGAAAGACGAACCATTAAAAAACATGGTGCCACTCAGCATTAAATTACCTAGGCATTAAACTCGCCCCAACATTTGCAGATATGTTTACTCTGAATTACGTCCCAATTAAACAGGCAATTATTAATGATCTCTCCTCATGGGGATCCAAACAAATTTCCTGGTTAAGACGCATAGAAGTAGTCAAAATGAATGCTTTTCCAAGAATACTTTATTACCTTCAAACACTACCCATCCCACTCCCGACAAATTATCTGCCCTCCATACAAAAAGCATTTGGAGATTATATTTGGCACACAATGCACACAATGCAGTCCCCCAAGACACAGGGAGGGTTGGGAGTCCCAAATCTTGAGTTATATAGGCAGGCCATATTCCTGCAGCGAATAGTAGATTGGAATATCCACTTTCACCATAAACGTTGGGTCCCATTAGAACATTTAATAGCACAAAAGCCCCATCTAGGTTGACTATGCTGGTATGATACACATAAACACAACATTGCAACATACGATAACCCAATAACACAAGAGACCTTTCAGGTTTGGAAAAAGACCATCAACACATCGCTATTTATTTCCTCTATTCCATCCCCCTTGACATCCTTAATAGAAAATGGAGAATACACACTAAAGCCTTACAAAACTTCATCGACAATTGAAATGGGTAATAGAGACTTTGCGGTACACTATATGATAGCAAACGAAAACGTACGTTCCCAATTAGACCTCATAGCGGAGGGACATGAAAGTTTCACTAATTGGTTTACATATAGACAAGCTAGAAATTATATACTCAGACACAAGCAACTCAACAATATGACTAGACCAATGACTAACTTTGAATCTCTTTGTATGCAAACCCCCCCACTTAGACATACACTGTCAAAAATATACAAATTATTAATTCAAAAGCCACCATGATATATACCCCCACACCTAGAGAGATGGGAAACCGACCTCGGTATTATAATTACCCCTCAGACGAGTACTGCGGTACTCCAGGCCACAATGAAATCATCTATATCATCCTCCATTCTGGAGACCAATTTTAAACTGTTACACAGATGGTACTTTACCCCCCAGAAACAACATAGTATATTCCGTTCACAATCAAATAAATGTTGGAGATGCGGGCACGTGAATAGTAACGCCGCACATATGTGGTGGTGGTGTAATGCCATCCAAAACTTCTGGAGACAAATAATCACTGAGATTGAATATATACTAGGAATTGTGTGTCAGGTTAGGAAAAGTCCAGAAGACCCAAATGCTAGGGCGAACTTAAACAACACCCTTGCACTCTGAGTTTAATCCAGGACGTGATCCCACGACAACCTCTAAAAAACAATGTACTCACAATATGGAGCAGGGTTAGCCTGAGTCCAAAGTAATTCAAGATATCAGCCAAATAGACTTCTGAATAAGGAACTGGTTACAGGAAAAGTCTTCCAGAGAATCAGGAGAGCAGGGATAGTCACTTATACTCAGACAGACGAAGGGTAAACAAGAAACAGTTAATAATGCAGGAGTAGGTAACTTGTTATCAGGCAGTTTGAGGGTTAATACTGTGTAGTCAGTCCTTGAAGAGTTTGATAACGGGATAACAGGTAGTTTGAGGGTTAACACAGATTAATCAGTACTTGCAGGGATTGGCAACAGGTTGTCATGCAGAATAGACAGTCTTTGCAATGTTTGGTAGTGATGTCGCGAACCTAAAACCTAAAATTTTGCGAACCGCCATAGACTTCAATAGGCAGGCGAATTTTAAAACCCACAGGGACTCTTTCTGGCCACAATAGTGATGGAAAGGTTGTTTCAATGGGACTAACACCTGGACTTTGACATGCCGGAGGGGGATCCATGGCAAAACTCCCATGGAAAATTACATAGTTGATGCAGAGTCTGGTTTTAATCCATAAAGGGCATAAATCACCTAACATTCCTAAATTGTTTGGAATAACGTGCTTTAAAACATCAGGTATGATGTTGTATCGATCAGGTAGTGTAAGGGTTACATCCGCTTCACAGTGACAGACCAAACTCCCCGTTTAACGCACCGCACTGCATTATTCTAGGGCCACAGAAAGAAATGTTTTTATAAGTGGGAGAAAGGGGTGCAAAATATTTAGTACTTGCAAATCTAAGTGATCTGGGAGCGGGTGGGGGATTGGTCTTGGGGGGGGGGAAGCTATACTACAGAAAAATGAAATAAAAATAAAAAAAAAAACATTTTATTTGCAAACTGGGTACTGGCAGACAGCTGCCAGTACCCAATATGGCCCCCAATAAGGCAGAGGGGGAGGGTTAGGAAGCTGTTTTTTCGGGGGGATCAGGGAGGTTGGGGGCTAAGGGGGGGATCCTACACAACAGCATATGTAAATATGCTAAATATATATATATATATATATATATATATATATATATATATATATATATATAAAAAGATACCTTTTAGTTAGTACTGGCAGACTTTCTGCCAGTACTTAAGATGGCGAGGACAATTGTGGGGTGGGGGAGGGAAGAGAGCTCTTTGGGAGGGATCAGGGGGTCTGATGTGTCAGGTGGGAAGCTGATCTCTACACTAAAGCTAAAATTAACCCTGCAAGCTCCCTACAAGCTACCTAATTAACCCCTTCACTGATGGGCATAATTCATGTGTTGTGCGCAGCAGCATTTAGTGGCCTTCTAACTACCAAAAAGCAGCGCCAAAGCCATATATGTCTGCTATTTCTGAACAAAGGGGATCCCAGAGAAGCATTTACAACCATTTGTGCCATAATTGCACAAAATGTTTGTAAATGATTTCAGTGTGAAACCTAAAATTTGGAAAAATGTAACGTTTTTTTTATTTGATCGCATTTGGCGGTGAAATAGTGGCATTAAATATACCAAGATGGGCCTAGTTCAATACTTTGGGTTGTCTACTACACTACACTAAAGCTAAAATTACCCCAAAAAGCTCCCTACATGCTCCCTAATTAACCCCTTCACTGCTGGACATAATGCACGTGTGGTGCGCAGTGGCATTTAGCGGCCTTCTAATTATCAAAAAGCAACGTCAAAGCCATATATGTCTGCTATTTCTGAACAAAGGGGATCCCAGAGAAAAATGTGCAACCATTTATGCCATAATTGCACAAGCTATTTGTAAATAATTTCAGTGAGAAACCTAAAGTTTGTGAAATTTTTTTTTTTATTTGATCGCATTTGGTGGTGAAATGGTGGCATGAAATATACCAAAATGGGCCTAGATTAATACTTTGGGATGTCTTCTAAAAAAAAATATATACATGTCAATGGCTATTCAGGGATTCCTGACAGATATCAGTGTTCCAATGGAACTAGCGCTAATTTTGAAGAAAAAAAATGGTTTGGAAATAGCAAAGTGCTACTTGTATTTATGGCCCTATAACTTGGAAAAAAAGCAAAGAACATGTAAACATTGGGTATTTCTAAACTCAGTACAAAATTTAGAAACTATTTAGCATGGGTGTTTTTTGGTGGTTGTAGATGAGTAACAGATTTTGGGGGTCAAAGTTAGAAAAAGTGTGTTTTTTTCCATTTTTTCCTCATATTTTATCATTTTTTTAATAGTAAATTATAGGATATGATGAAAATAATGGTATCTTTAGAAAGTCCATTTAATGGCGAGAAAAACGGTATATAATATGTGTGGGTACAGTAAACGAGTAAGAGGAAAATTACAGCTAAACACAAACACCGCAGAAATGTAAAAATAGCCCTGGTCCCAAACGGACAGAAAATGGAAAAGTGCTGTGGTCATTAAGGGGTTAATTTACACTACTGTTACACCAGATATGAGTTGCACTGGTGTGACACTGGAGGAAGCTGACTACTATTATTTCACAGTCAAAATTTTTTTTTTTTTTTTAAATGTACACTACTGTTACACCAGATATGAGTGGTGGCACTGGGCAAGTGGGCACAGTATACGCTGTGAGCCTGACACACACGCTGGCAGGCAGGCAACTGCAATTAGATTACAAAAGCAGACTGATGTTCTAGCCCTAAAAAGGGCTTTTTGGGGTGCTGTCCTTACAGCAGAGATCAGATGAGTCCTTCAGGACTGTAGTGGACACTAAATACACTAGCCTAGCTATCAATTTCCCTATTAAATCAGCAGCAGCTACACTGTCCCTCCTCTCACTAAGAATGCAGCTTCCAAATGAATCTAAAATGGATGCTGTCCAGGAGGTGGGAGGGTCTGGGAGGGAGGGTCTGCTGCTGATTGGCTGGAATGTGTCTGCTGACTGTGAGGTACAGGGTCAAAGTTTTACTCAATGATGACGAATAGGGGGCTGACCAAACATCGCATATGTTCGCCCGCCGCGGCGAACAAGCTATGTTCGCCAGGAACTATTCGCCGGCGAACTATTCGCGACATCACTAATGTTTGGCAACAGGATATCAAGCAGTTTGAAGGTTTACACTGAAATAACAGTATTTGCAGAGTTTTGGCAACAGGTAAACATGCAGTTTGAGAGTTTCACAGAATAAGCAGTCTTTGCAATGTTTGGTAACAGGATATCAAGCAGTTTGAAGGTTTACACTGAGTAAACAGTATTTGCAGAGTTTTGGCAACAGGTAAACAAGCAGATTGAGAGATTCACAGAATAAATAGTACTTGCAATGTTCGGCAACAGGTTATGAGGAAGTAGAGGATTAACCCAGGATAGTCAGTCTTTGCAGAGTTTGGCAGTTAGAGAGATTCCACAGCAAAGTCCTCACAGGAGCCACAAAGAGTAACAAACAAACGGGCACGGAAGAAACAGGAAGCCCGGAATAAAAAGCCTGGTAGTGACATCATCAGGAAGGGGCGGCTCAGACTACCTGTCAATCAAGCACACAGAGAGGACAGCTGGAGCTTCCCAGCGGCCTAGCGTGACAGTGTCCCCTCCTCAAGGACCCCTCCGGGGGACTTGACCGGGCCTGGCAGGGTATTTCTTGTAAAAAGACTTGACAAGAGCTGAAGCATGAACATGAGAGGCTGGTTCCCAAGATCATTCAGAGATAGGATAGCCTTTCCAATGGACCAGGTAGTACAGCCGATTTCCCCGTAGCTTGGAATCCAAAATCTGGCTGACTTCAAACTCAGAAGTTCCCTCTACGGAAAGTGGAGGAGGTGGTTTACTCTTGATAGAGTACCGGTTGTAGATGACTGGCTTGAGTAAGGAGACATGAAACACTGGATGGATCTTGAGAGTCTTGGGTAAAGCCAGGCGGCATGCAGAAGAACAAACTTTAGAAACAATTTGAAAAGGTCCAATGTACTTAGGACCCAACTTAGTACAAGCTTGTTTTAGACGTATGAATCTGGTGGATAAAAATACTCTGTCTCCAGTACGAAGTAAAGGAGCCTTACACCTTCTGTGATCAGCATATCTCTTATGTCTTAAGGAAGAGGAAAGTAGATTTTGACGAATGAGTTGCCAGTGGTTACCGAGATTTTTCACAATACGATCTGCTCCAGGGACTTCAGTAGAACTGGTAATCATAGGAAAGGTTCTAGGTTCAAAACCATAAGCTGCCTTAAAGGGAGAGGTCTGTAATGAGGTGTTATAGCGTGAGTTGTGAGATAATTCCGCCAAAGGCAATAACTGAGACCAGTTGGAGTGGTGATGGTCTACATAATGTCTAAGAAAAGATTCTAAGGCTTGATTTACACGCTCAGTCTGTCCGTTGGATTGAGGATGATGTGCAGTAGAAAGAGATATGTTGATTCTGAAGTGCTTACAAAAAGACCTCCAAAACTTGGAAACAAATTGAACTCCGCGATCTGAGACTATGTCAGTGGGAAAACCATGTAAACGAGATATATGTAGTACAAAGAGTTCAGAAAGTCTTTGAGCTGAAGGCAAGCCTGGAAGAGGTATGAAGTGAGCAGACTTGGAGAACCGATCCACCACTACCCAAATGGTCGTATTTCCAGCAGAAACAGTAAGATCTGTAATGAAGTCCATGGATAAGTGAGACCAAGGGTAATGAGGAATAGGAAGAGGGTGTAATAGACCAAACGGTCGATGAGAAGATTGTTTGTTCGAAGCACAAGAACCACAAGCAGCAATATAATCCTTAACATCCCTTCTCATAGTGGACCACCAAACATGCTGCTTCAGTTTCCACAAAGTATTGGTTACTCCAGGATGACCTGCTGAAATGTTGTTGTGAGCCCAACGTAGAAGCTTAAGACGTAATCCTTTGGGTACATACAGGATACCAAAAAGTAGTTTGCAAGAAGATGATACCCGGACTTGAGCAGCATGTAAAGCCTGTACTGGAAAAGAGGATACTTGAGCCAAAACTTTGACTGGACGTAGTATAGGTTCAGAATCCAAAGGAGAAGGCTCAGAAGATTGGAACTGCCTAGATAAAGCATCTGCCTTGGAATTTTTTGAACCAGGAACATAGGAAAGTACAAAATTAAACCTGGAGAAGAACAAGGCCCACCGAGCCTGACGAGGATTTAGACGAGTAGCTGAATGGAGGTGTAAAAGATACTTATGATCTGTCAGAATGAAAAAAGGTTGACTGGTACCCTCTAACCAATGCCTCCATTCCTCCAAAGCTAATTTTATAGCCAAAAGCTCCTTATTGCCCACATCATAATTTAACTCGGCAGGGTTGAATTTTTTTGAAAAGAACGCCACAGGATGTATCTTGCTGGTAGTCGGATCACGTTGGGAGAGAACAGCTCCAGCTGCTATATAAGAAGCGTCAACCTCCATAATAAACTGGAGATCAGGAATTGGATGACTGAGAAGAGGTGCTGAAGAAAATGCTGATTTTAGCATTTCAAAAGCCTGTACTGCCGAAGCGGACCAGTTCTTACAAATTTGCCCTTTCTTAGTAAGAGAAGTGAGCGGAGACGTGATGTCAGCAAAGTTCTTAATAAACTTTCTATAGTAATTGGCAAAGCCAAGAAACCTCTGCAGGGATTTGAGAGTAGTTGGTCTGGGCCAGTCCTTGATAGCCGAAAGTTTAGCAGGATCCATCTCAAAACCTGATTCTGAAATGATATAACCCAAAAAGGGAATGGAACTCTGATGAAAAGAGCATTTCTCCAATTTAGCGAACAGGGAATTGTCTTGTAACCTCTGAAGTACCAGTCTTACATGATGTACATGTTCCTGTAATGTTTTGGAATAGATCAGAATGTTGTTGAGATAAATGATAACAAATTGATTTAGATAGTCTCTGAAGATTTCGTTAACAAAGTGCTGAAATACTGCTGGTGCATTGCACAATCCGAATGGCATTACTAGATACTCGTAGTGACCAAATCTAGTGTTAAATGCCGCCTTCCATTCGTCTCCTTTACGGACTCTGACCAAATTGTAGGCCCCACGGAGATCTAACTTGGAAAAAATAGAAGCACCTTGAAGACGATCAAATAACTCAGGAATGAGCGGCAGAGGATAGCTGTTTTTGACAGTAATCTGATTCAAGGTCCTCACAGGAGCCACAAAGAGTAACAAACAAACGGGCACGGAAGAAACAGGAAGCCCGGAATAAAAAGCCTGGTAGTGACATCATCAGGAAGGGGCGGCTCAGACTACCTGTCAATCAAGCACACAGAGAGGACAACTGGAGCTTCCCAGCGGCCGAGCGTGACATTGTTTTCACTAGATCCACTGATATGGTTATTGAATAAACCTCCTCCCATTAAACATAAAGCTTACCTTCGTTTATTCAGGATTATGACCAAGGGAGTTAAAACACTGCTTGCGAAAAATTGGAAGCATAGTGGGGTTCCCTCAGTAGATTTGTGGGTTAAAAAGGTATCAGATTTGATAGAATTAGAAGAATACTATTATCTTAAAACCGGGAACATGGAGATCTATGCCGAGAGCTCCTGTTCTTGGGACGCATATTTACAGTCAACCAAAGAAAAAACATAAACGTGAGATATAGGTTCGGTTGGGTGTGGGGGGTGGGGCGTTACGGTCCTCTCCTTTAATAATTGTTTTTTTTTCTTCTTTCTTTCTCTCTCTCTCCTCCCCCTCTCTTCTTTTCCTACCTTTTTGATTATATTCCTCCTTTCTTAAGAGTATTATATATGGTTATGGACCTCAGTTGATGATCACAAAAACAAGGAACTTTAATATTATGTTATAATTGATTTTACGCATTGGTTATGTGAATTAATAAAATGTGACAACTATTGAAATTGAACTACTGAGGAGCTGCGCCTCCTAACACTTGTACTATTTTGATTAAATTTCAATAAATAAAAAAAATACAGATATTAAAAAAGTTTTTCTCCAGTTTTACCAGGAATTATATGCAGAGAGAGAGGTGCATGCTGAAAATAAAAACTTATTTTGGCAAAATATTAAAAATTGAAAATTAAATAAATCTCCAGGGCTCGATATTCTCCCGGCTGAATTTTACAAAATGTTACAAGAACAAATAATCCCTGTTTTGCACAACTTGTTTAACGAATATTATCAAAACAAAAAGGAATGTTCTTTTAATTTTGCAGCCTCAAATATTGCTTTAATTTTAAAAAAGGATAAAGATCCAGAAAACCCTACTTTGTATAGGCCAATATTGCTACTTAACGTAGATTATAAGATGTTAACCTTTATTCTATTGAAGTGATTGCAAAAATGTCGATTCTTTAATTCATCATGATCAGGTAGGGTTCATGACAGGTCGAAGCTCGAGTAAAATTACAGTGTTATTGGACTGGTTCTGGAATAAATTTAACTCTAAAAAATCATATCCAAGAAACGATTTAGCTATCCTTACAGTCGACGCCGAGAAGGCGTTCGACTCAACAATTTGGGATCACTTGTTCACTTCCTTAGATAAATTTGGGGTTTAAAGGACAATTTCAGCAATTTGTCCATAGTATATATAAGAATCCCTTTTCTTTCCTAATTATTAATGGTGAAATATCAGATAGATTCAGGTTAAGTAGAGGTACTAGGCAAGAAAGCCCTCTCTCACCTTTTTTTAATTTGGCATTGGAACCACTAGCGATATGTTTAAGACAGGAATTGAAAGGGTTATATCTAGGGAAAAATATTTTGTCTTTACTACTCTATGCAGATGATTTACTTATTTTCCTCAGCAATACTGCCCAGACCATCCCCCAACTAATTAATATTATAGATATTTACAGTTCCATCTCAGGATATAAAATCAATGTATTAAAATCAGAGTTACTCTGAATCCTGAGAACTCCCTGTAGCATAGAAAGCCATCCTTTAAAAAAAGTAAAAGTTCTTAAATATCTTGGTATAAATCTTAGCATGGATCCGTCTCAGTGGTACATGCTTGATTACCCTGGCTTTTTTGAATATTGTAAGAAAAAACTAGAGCAGTGCATGAATTTGCCTCTCTCTTTTTCAGCACGAGTCACGTTGATCAAGGTAGTTTTGTTTCCTAAATTACTATATCTGTTTCAAAACCTACCACTATTATTATCTAGGAAAGACATAGATATGTTTAATCGTCTATGTTCTCATTTCATATGGCAAGGTAAAAGACCACGAGTATCTATGATGAAACTATCTATGGATAAAAGTGCTGCTAGAATGGCGTTCCCAAATATTCAATATTATGATTGGGCTTCCTTGCTCAAATATGCGGTAGACTGGATCACTAAAACAGAATCTCACTTTCCTGGAAATAGAATCAGATCTAGTTTTTCCATTCTCTTTAAATGCGCTTCTCCATTGCCCCTTATCCAAATTACTGTTTAATATTATCAATATGATATCATTCACTGATATTATAAAAGTATGGCATAAAATATGTTCTGAAGTAACTGTTATACCATATGTTTCAAATTATTTACCGATTGCGGGTAACCCTGAATTTTCCGCTGGATTAGGGCGATCAATTTTTTTCAATGTGGGAAAACCAAGGGCTTATATTTATCTATCAGGTGGTCGAACCTTTAACCTGCCATATGAAACCCTTTTGTCAGATTGTTTCAGAATTTGGGATTTCAAGAGCTGATTTTTTCGCATACCTCCAGTTGTGACACTATGTGCAAACGATTAAAACAAAATATGGTTCGGACTGGTCACTTGGTAATTTAGCAGATACTATTAAAGTTTATTCGAAAGGAAACTTTTCAATTTCGAAGTTTTATGCCGTTCTGGTTCGCCATATAGGCCAGAAATATCTGAATGCTCTGCTAATCAAATGGAATAAATTGTTTTCAGAGGTAACTCTGGAGGATATTCAATCAAGTTTTCTATTAACTAAGGCCTAGATTTGGAGTTCGGCGGTAGCCGTCAAAACCAGCGTTAGAGGCTCCTAACGCTGGTTTTGGCCGCCCGCTGGTATTTGGAGTCAGTGATTAAAGGGTCTAACGCTCACTTTTCAGCCGCGACTTTTCCATACCGCAGATCCCCCTACGCCATTTGCGTATCCTATCTTTTCAATGGGATCTTTCTAACGCCGGTATTTAGAGTCGTTTCTGAAGTGAGCGTTAGAGCTCTAACGACAAAACTCCAGCCGCCTGAAAATAGCAGGAGTTAAGAGCTTTCTGGGCTAACGCCGGTTCATAAAGCTCTTAACTACTGTACCCTAAAGTACACTAACACCCATAAACTACCTATGTACCCCTAAACCGAGCTCCCCCCACATCGCCGCCACTCGATTAAAATTTTTAACCCCTAATCTGCCGACCGCCACCTACGTTATACTTATGTACCCCTAATCTGCTGCCCCTAACCCCGCCGACCCCTGTATTACATTTATTAACCCCTAACCTGCCCCCCACAACGTCGCCGCCAGCTACTTAAAATAATTAACCCCTAATCTTCCGACCGCAAAGCGCCGCCACCTACGTTATCCCTATGTACCCCTAATCTGCTACCCCTAACACCGCCGACCCCTATATTATATTTATTAACCCCTAATCTGCCCCCCTCAACGTCGCCGACACCTGCCTACACTTATTAACCCCTAATCTGCCGAGCGGACCTGAGCGCTACTATAATAAAGTTATTAACCCCTAATCCGCCTCACTAACCCTATAATAAATAGTATTAACCCCCTAATCTGCCCTCCCTAACATCGCCGACACCTACCTTCAATTATTAACCCCTAATCTGCCGAGCGGAGCTCACCGCTATTCTAATAAATGTATTAACCCCTAAAGCTAAGTCTAACCCTAACACTAACACCCCCCTAACTTAAATATAATTTACATCTAACGAAATAAATTAACTCTTATTAAATAACTTATTCCTATTTAAAGCTAAATACTTACCTGTAAAATAAATCCTAATATAGCTACAATATAAATTATAATTATATTATAGCTATTTTAGGATTAATATTTATTTTACAGGCAACTTTGTAATTATTTTAACCAGGTACAATAGCTATTAAATAGTTAAGAACTATTTAATAGTTACCTAGTTAAAATAATAACAAATTTACCTGTAAAATAAATCCTAACCTAAGATATAATTAAACCTAACACTACCCTATCAATAAAATAATTAAATAAACTACCTACAATTACCTACAATTAACCTAACACTACACTATCAATAAATTAATTAAACACAATTCCTACAAATAAATACAATTAAATAAACTAGCTAAAGTACAAAAAATAAAAAAGAACTAAGTTACAAAAAATAAAAAAATATTTACAAACATAAGAAAAATATTACAACAATTTTAAACTAATTACACCTACTCTAAGCCCCCTAATAAAATAACAAAGCCCCCCAAAATAAAAAATTCCCTACCCTATTCTAAATTAAAAAAGTTACAAGCTCTTTTACCTTACCAGCCCTGAACAGGGCCCTTTGCGGGGCATGCCCCAAGAATTTCAGCTCTTTTGCCTGTAAAAGAATAAATACAATACCCCCCCCCCCCAACATTACAACCCACCACCCACATACCCCTAATCTAACCCAAACCCCCCTTAAATAAACCTAACACTAAGCCCCTGAAGATCTTCCTACCTTGTCTTCACCATCCAGGTATCACCGATCCGTCCTGGCTCCAACATCTTCATCCAACCCAAGCGGGGGTTGGCGATCCATCATCCGGTGCTGAAGAGGTCCAGAAGAGGCTCCAAAGTCTTCCTCCTATCCGGCAAGAAGAGGACATCCGGACCGGCAAACATCTTCTCCAAGCGGCATCTTCGATCTTCTTCCATCCGGTGCGGAGCGGGTCCATCTTGAAGCAGGCGACGCGGATCCATCCTCTTCTTCCGTTGTCTCCCGACTAATGACGGTTCCTTTAAGGGACGTCATACAAGATGGCGTCCCTCGAATTCCGATTGGCTGATAGGATTCTATCAGCCAAGGTAGGAATTTTCTGATTGGCTGATGGAATCAGCCAATCAGAATCAAGTTCAATCCGATTGGCTGATCCAATCAGCCAATCAGATTGAGCTCGCATTCTATTGGCTGTTCCGATCAGCCAATAGAATGCGAGCTCAATCTGATTGGCTGATATTGGATATTTAATTGTATTTATTTGTAGGAATTGTGTTTAATTAATTTATTGATAGTGTAGTGTTAGGTTAATTGTAGGTAATTGTAGGTAGTTTATTTAATTATTTTATTGATAGGGTAGTGTTAGGTTTAATTATATCTTAGGTTAGGATTTATTTTACAGGTAAATTTGTTATTATTTTAACTAGGTAACTATTAAATAGTTCTTAACTATTTAATAGCTATTGTACCTGGTTAAAATAATTACAAAGTTGCCTGTAAAATAAATATTAATCCTAAAATAGCTATAATATAATTATAATTTATATTGTAGCTATATTAGGATTTATTTTACAGGTAAGTATTTAGCTTTAAATAGGAATAAGTTATTTAATAAGAGTTAATTTATTTCGTTAGATGTAAATTATATTTAAGTTAGGGGGGTGTTAGTGTTAGGGTTAGACTTAGCTTTAGGGGTTAATACATTTATTAGAATAGCGGTGAGCTCCGCTCGGCAGATTAGGGGTTAATAATTGAAGGTAGGTGTCGGCGATGTTAGGGAGGGCAGATTAGGGGTTAATACTATTTATGATAGGGTTAGTGAGGCGGATTAGGGGTTAATAACTTTATTATAGTAGCGGTGCGGTCCGCTCGGCAGATTAGGGGTTAATAAGTGTAGGCAGGTGTCGGCGACGTTGAGGGGGGCAGATTAGGGGTTAATAAATATAATATAGGGGTCGGCGATGTTAGGGCAGCAGATTAGGGGTACATAGGGATAACGTAGGTTGCGGCGGTTTACGGAGCGGCAGATTAGGGGTTAAAAAAATATGCAGGGGTCAGCGATAGCGGGGGCGGCAGAATAGGGGTTAATAAGTGTAAGGTTAGGGGTGTTTAGACTCGGGGTACATGTTAGAGTGTTAGGTGCAGACGTAGGAAGTGTTTCCCCATAGGAAACAATGGGGCTGCGTTAGGAGCTGAACGCTGCTTTTTTGCAGGTGTTAGGTTTTTTTTCAGCTCAAACAGTCCCATTGTTTCCTATGGGAGAATCGTGCACGAGCACGTTTTTTAGGCTGGCCGCGTCCGTAAGCAACTCTGGTATCGAGAGTTGCATTTGCGGTACAAATGCTCTACACTCCTTTTTTGGAGCCTAACGCAGCATTTGTTTGAACTCTCGATACCAGAGTTAAATTTATGGTGCGGCCAGAAAAAAGCCTGCGGAGCGTTAACAGCCCTTTTACCGCCAAACTCCAAATCTAGGCCTAAGAAAACAAAAACCTTGAATGCATGTAAAGAATCCCAATTTAAATTAATCCATATGATTTACGTTATGCAAAAAAAAAAAAATGGGAGGCTGGTATATGGAGGGGGATTTGTGCCCTAGATGTAGCTCTGACAAGGCAGACCTTTTGCACTGCTTTTGGTGGTGCCGGAAAATACGGCAGTATTGGTTGAAAAATAATTTCTGGCTCAATAGAGCTCTGAATTTGCAGATTTTGTTGAAAAGCCAATTTATTGTCACTCTTGTCAGACCCAACAAAAAATTTACGAACACCCCACTAATTAATACTGTAATATTGATTGGATGCATTTTGATATTAGAAAAATGGAAAGCTAGTTTAGCACCGAGTATTAAGGAGTTTTCTAAACAAATTGAGACACAGATAATAATAGGACAATATAATATCCAGAATTTTAATTAAAAACAGATAGAACTTTTTTTGCCAAATGGAGTAAGGTTATTCAATTAATGCCATCACGGTCACAAAAACAACTGACCTACCCATTTAGGCAATCCATCTTTTTCCAAATAAATATTCTTAACGGCAATTTTCCTATAACATGGGTGAACTAGTTGGATGAAATAAGTATGATTTTTTTATTTTTTATTTTATTTTTTATTTCCCTCCCCGCTTTCCTCCCACTCCCCCCTCTCTCTTGGTACATGAGCGTAGCTGTTACGAATCAGAATGATACTATCTTAACTTGAAACATCTATTAGGATTGTTTAACCTTATACAGAGGTTTATAAACCCCCTGGGGTAGGTGGTTTGAAGGAAATCATATTGCAGTACAATTGCTCAAGTTATATTTTTGTTATTTTCCTTTTTCATGAGCTATGTTCTGTAAGGCTTGTGATATGTAATGTCTATCCAGAATTCATTAGTCAATTAGGAATATCCTCACGGGCATGAATTATAAGGGTGTTAATATGATGTGCAATGTCCTTAGGGATTATGTTAATTGATATGGATATAGATTTGTTTTTGTTTTGTTTTTTTTCCTTTGGATATTTCTGCTTTTTTTAATTGCTCCCTTGTATTTATTTTATTTATTGTTATATATTGTTCAAAGAAAAATTATCAATAAAAAGAAATTTAAAAAAAAAGATGAGGGAAATGTTCGGTTAGTGAAATGTAGTCATTATTGAGTTGGGTGGTAGGCTTCTCTGAACAAAAAAGTCTTCAGGGAGCATTTAAAGGAAGAAAGATTAGGGCAAAGCCTGACAGCACGAGGGAGAATGTTCCAGAGGGTAGGTGGTGCACGACAGATGTCCTGCAGTCTAGCATAGGAAGAGGTGATAGTCAAAGATGCAAGGAGCAGATCATTCTTAGTGGGTGGGCTTGAGTATACTTGTTTATTAGAGAGGTAGTGGGGAGCGGCGTTGGTGAGAGCTTTGTATGTAAGGGTGAGAATTTTGAATTTAATTTGCTGTGAATGGGGAGCCAAGGAAGGGACTCCCAGAGAGGTGCAGCAGAAAGGTAGATTAGCCTGGCAGAGACATTTAAGATGAATTGAAGGGGGAGAGGCGGGAAAGAGGAAGGGCAGCAAGTAGGTTATTGCAGTAGTCACAAAGACAGAGAAACCAGTGAGTCATTCAAAGCACGGTATTTTAAAAATCCAAATTCTTTATTATAACATAGGATGCAAGGTGATAAAAAGTAAGATGCAGCAGGTAGTGAGCTGCCTTACGCATTTCGGACGTATTCATAGACATGATAAGCCCTGATAGTTACAAACTTAAATACATGTAAAACCAAGGTGATTGGCTGCTGCGCATGTAAGACTGAATTGACACCTCTGATTTAAAGAGATAGTACAAGGGGGAATAATACTATATTTGAAACCATCTTTTATATATATATATATATATATATATATATATATATATAATTGGACCGCTACCCTATAAATACAGTACATAATTAATTCATAGCTACCATTACATGATAATATCAGTAGCTAAATAAGTGTAACCCTCTATGTACAACACATACAATGCCTTAACTATAAAGAATAGAATGACATATTAAGTTGTTCTAAATCAGATACATAAGTCAATATAAAATTAAAATGTCATGTTTGATAAGGAAGACACTGCAATAATACTAAGGATAACTCTGATAAGTATGGGGTGGACAGGACCATAGAGACATTTGAGAGCTATCATTAGACAGACATTTAAAGGAAATTTAATAAGGCACCATCAGAGTGCAAGGTTAGAGGTAATAATTTTAGTTTTAAGAAATTATGTAACAGATATGGGATCAGAGAAATTTTTTATAATTTAAACCCTATTTAGACAATTTGTTTAAATTAAAATAAATGTCATTATGGTATATTAATTCTAATCAATACATCATAAATCAACCTAACGTTGCCAAATATTAATTATGTCTCCATCTATGTTTAAGCCGTTTTGTCTTCTTGTTTGTAAAAGAAAGATCTAAAAGGTCTCCCTGTGAAGGAGTCTGTTGATTCTGTTGCCACCTCTTGCTTTACTGTGTACACATTCAATAACTTGCCAGCTGAAAGTTTAAACATATTGTGCATGGCTATGTATAAAATGTCTTGCCAGGTCAGAGCATTCTCTCCCATTGCTAATGTCATTGAGATGTTTCTCACCCTAACTTCTCGGGTGGAACAGCCTGTATATTGTACCATACAGTGTCTACATTTGATTAGATAGACTACAAAGGGGGTTTGGCAGTTAGAGCAACAGTCAAGATTATACACCTTTTGTGCATACCGAGATTAAAATTGTGAGCCAATTTTAGCATAGGAACAAGCTATACATTTAGAAAAATGACACTTAAAGTGCCCCTTGACTGTCAGCCAGCTGCTCTGCGCCCCCTTAGATTTTTTTAGAACACTGGGAGATACCAGATTACCTATGGTGCAACCTCTCCAAGAGATATAATTGCAACCATTACCTGCATAGTCTTTAAGGCTGTCTTCTGCAGTGACTATGGGCAAATGCTTGGCAATAATCCCACAAATATCATTAAATTGGGGGCTAAATGTGGTTGTAAAAAAGGGTTTGGAATTATCAAATCTTTTCTTCAATTGGCTATCGGAATTATCCAGCAGGGAGTTTCTATCCAACCGTGAGACCTATAGGAGTGCCCTGTTTAAAGTTTGAGTCTTATACCCCCTTTGGATGAGAGCCTGTTTCATTTTTTCACTCTCCGCTAGGAAGTCAGATTCATCCGAACAATTACGTTTTATACATAGAAAGTGGCCTTTAGCCGCCCCAAATCCAGTATGCTTAGGGTGGCAACTAGTGGCATGTAAGGTAGTGTTGGAAGAAATTGGCTTCCTGTAGAGAGTGCTGATAATCTTAGTTGTATTTGGATTACCTATTAAGGTAACATCCAAATAAGGTATATGAGTTTTATTAAATTGATGAGTAAACTGTAAACTATATCTATTACAATTAAGGAGTTCGTCAAAATTGTAGGCCTCCTCCTTAGTGCCAGACCAAATAAAGAGGAGGTCATCTATGTAACGTTTATACATCTAAATATGTCCTTTAAATGACTTTACCTCTGCAAAGTCTTTGGACCTCTCCCAAACGCCCATATAAATATAGGCGTAGGCCGGCGCAAATTTAGCGCCCATAGCGGTCCCACATCTCTGGAGAAAAAAACTCACCATCAAATTGAAAAAAGTTATGTTTAAAAAAAAATCCAATACCCTGCAAATTTAGTTTCTTAGGGTAGGATGGTAGTTACTGTGTTTAGTTAGAAATGTATCCACGGCCTCTACTCCTAAATTGTGAGGAATGGCTGAATAAAGACCCACAACATCTATTGTAAGCCAAGAGGATTTATCATTCCATTCTATGCTATCCAAGTTAGAAAGTAGATGCTTAGTGTCTTGGAGGTAGGAGGGTAAGTGGTACATAAGAGGTAGCAGGAGGGGCTCTAGCCATGAGGATAGGTTCTCAAGAGCACCTATCCCAGAAACGATGGGCCTTCCTTTCACCTCCTCCAAGGACTTGTGTACCTTGGGGAGGTGATGGAAGATGGGAATAACTGGGTTAGAAACCAGAAGATAATTATAAGTATCCAGATCAATTAAACCTTCATGGTAGCCATCATCTAAGATATCCAAAAGATGGTTCTTAAACCTCTCTGTGGGGTTCCCTGATAATCTGGTATAGACATCTGTGTCTCTAAGTTGCTGAAGAGCTTCTGATCTGTGTCTCTAAGTTGCCGAAGGGCTTCTGAGATAAAGTTCTTTACTGAGGACAACAATAGATCCACCCTTATCTGCCTATTTGATGACTATATCATCATAAGACTTTAATGAGGACAAAGCTTGCTGTAATTCAGGTTTAAGATTCTGATGGCTTTAGTTGTGCTCGTTAGACAGTTTAATGAGATCTTCCTCAACCCTGTGATGAAAGGCTTCCAAAAAGGGACCTCTTTCTCTCACTGGGTAAACGATTGAGCGGGGTTTAAAGCTGCCATGATTGTTCTTAAGTAAAGAAACATCAATCTCAGTATTTTCACTCAAATCCAGTAAAGGTAAATAATCACAACTTTCTGAGAAGTTAAAACAATCATACATTTTGGGCATGGGTTTAGGTTAAAAATCATTGTTAGGGGTAGAAATAGGTGATTGTTCTAACATTGGTTCTTGGCTGACACTGTCCTTACAGAAATATTTTCTAAGGGTAAGGTCTCTGGCCAGCCTGTTCACATCGACTATTGTTTCAAACAGGTTAAAATTCTTAGTAGGAACAAAGCCAAGGCCCAATGTTAGAACCCCTATTTCGGATGGTGATAATGTTCTATTAGATAAATTGATGACTTTTAAATCTGATATTTGTTGTGAGACCCCCTTGCCCTGGCCCTTCTTGGAGGGCGCCCTCTTCCTCTGTGTACGTTTCCTCCTCCTTCCCTTACATAACTGGCCTGTCGAAAATCCTGTTCTTGTATTGTATTGGTATGTGTGGAAGAAGCTGCACAGGCAAATCTAGTATCCTCCTCAATATCAGAAATCAATTCAATCGCTTGTGCTTCTGATAAAGTTAAGGCATCAGACTTACCAGAGCCGAGCCACTCTGTAGTCTAGTGATGACTGGCTCTGATCTTATATTTTTATTGTTACCCCTTGGCAATGTGTTACCAGGATTATTTATTATACCTTTTGGTTTGACTACAGGGTCATCATCACCGCTAGAGTTGCTTCTTGCTGATGAGTTTTGAGACTCCTCATCAGTATTTTCTGTATCAGAGAAAGTGACCTGTTTTTTAGATAGCCTCTGGCCTGATCTGGATCTATTTTTACCTCTATGTTGCCATGTATAAACCTTATTGTTTATATAATCCTCATTATCTCTATTAAATTTTCTCAGCTTGTAATTATCGAGTTCTATTCTGAACTTAGAGATGGTTTCGCTGAGTAACTTATCAAGATCATTGTATTTGGGATGTTCAATAAAGATGTTTAACTGAGCTTGTAAATGGGCTAAATCAGATCTAATATTAACCAATTGTGTTTCTTTAAACTTTATAATTAGCAACATTAATTTCTTACAGCATTCACTAAGTATGTTATTCCAGGCAGATATAAAGTCCAGATCCTCCACTTGGAAAGTGGGAAACTTGTTAAGCCTTAATCCTCTAGGGAAAAGATCAAGCTGGAGGTATTTCTCTTTTGTCCCACTATGTCCTGTATTCTTTCAATAAAGTCTGTTCCATATTAAGAAAAACTTCACTTATACCTAGTATTTCATTTTGCCTGACAAAAGTGTCCTCCATAGAAAGTCTATGCATGTCAAGGTCAGTCAGAGGTGTTAATGAAAATAGTCCTTGAGTATCCATGTTGAATAAGTATCCAAAAGGTTTTGTCTAATAATAACATCTAGAAGACAAACGTTTTTATTGCAGTAGTCAAATCGGGAAATAACAAGGGAGTGGATTATTTGCTTTGTGGTGTTAGCGCTCAGAAAAGGGCGAATCTTGGAAATGCTGCTTAGGTGTTTGCTGCAGGATGAAGAATGTGATTGGATGTGGGGGACAAAGGATAGATTTGAGTCAAGTGTAACTCTAAGGCAGTGGGAAATAGTAATGCTGTCAACAGAGATAGAAAAGTCAGAAGTCGGCGTAGAGCTTGAGTGGGGGGGGCGGGGATTTGAAGGCGCTCAGTCTTGGACATGTTAATCTTTATGTGGTGATAGGTCATCCTGGAAGAAATACCAGATAAGCAGTCACTGATACGAGAAAGGACAGAGGGAGAGAGAACAGGGGTGGAGAGGTAGATCTGGGTGTCATCAGCATATAGGTGATATTTGAAGCCATAACTGTTGATACGTTTACCCAGTGAAGAAGTATAAATGGAGGAGAGTAGAGGACCCAGAACATATCCTTGAGGTACTCCAATAGACAGAGGCATTGGGGAGGAGGAGTCACCAGCAAATGACACAGCAAAAGACCTGTGAGAAAGATTGGAGTAAATACAAGAAAGAGCAGTGTCACAGAGGCCAAAAGAGCTAAGGGTCTGTAGGAGGAGGGGATAGTCAACTTTGTTGAAAGCAGCTGAGAGGTCAAGTAAGATGAGTATAGAATAGTGGCCCTTACTTTTAGCAGAGAGAAGATTGTTAGTAACCTTGGTAAGGGTAGTCTCAGTTGAGTGTTTGGGGCGGAATCCAGATTACAGCCGGTCAAGTAAGGAGTTGGTGGACAGGAAGTGGGTTAGGTGATTGTAAACTATTTTTTCAAGGAGTTTTGATGTTAGTGGAAGCAGTTATATGAGGCAGTAGCTTTTAGGAGAATTAGGGTCAAGGTAGGGTTTTTTTGAGCATGGGAGTGACTTTTGCGTGTTTGAAAGAAGATGGAAATGAACCGTTAGAGAGAGATAGGTTGAAGATGTAAGAGCAGGAGTGAGGGTGGAAGACAGGGAGGGTATTAGATGGGAATAGCAAACAATTGCAAACACAAAACTGTTCTATAAAAAAATAAATAATAATAAATCTTTGTTAAATATATGTGTGGCGCAATTATTGGCACCCCTAAGAATTCATATGAGAAAAATATATTTGAAGTATATTTCCATTGATATTATACATTTTTAGTACAGCTGGGTGACTAGGAATGGGAAATTGTTCAACCATGACTTTCTGTTTCACAGGGGTATAAATATAAAGTAACACATAGGCCAAATGTCCTTAGTCATTCATCACAATGGGTAAAACCAAGGAATATAGCTGTGATGTGCGGCAAAAGGTTGTTGAGATTCACAAAATGAGAAGTGGCAATAAGAAAATAGCAAAAGCATTGATAATGCTCATTTTCACCATCAGGGTAAACTATTATGAATCAACCTGGAAGAGGACGTGTGTCTATATTGTTTCAACACACTGTGAAGAGGATGGTTCGAGTGGCCAAAATATCTCCAAGGATCACAGCTGGAAAATTGCAGAAGTTAGTTGCGTATTGGGGTCAGAAAGATTCCAAAACTAAAATCCGACGTCGCCTACATCACCACAAGTTGTTTGGAGGGGATTCAAGGAAAAAGCCTCTACTCTCATCCAAAAACAAACTCAAGAGTCTTCAGTTTGCCAGACACTTCTGAAACTTCAAATGGGATCGGGTTCTATGGTCAGATGAACTCAAAATAAAGCTGTTTGGCAATAAACAATAGAGGTGGGTTTGGTGCACACAGGGAGGTAGCCATATGGAAAAGTACC
This sequence comes from Bombina bombina, assembly GCF_027579735.1. Lineage (NCBI taxonomy): Eukaryota > Metazoa > Chordata > Amphibia > Anura > Bombinatoridae > Bombina > Bombina bombina. The sequence goes on along the minus strand of NC_069500.1, from coordinate 704,719,758 downwards.
TCATGCCCACAGTTAAAAATAGTGGTGGCTCTTTAATGTTTTGGGGCTTTTTTTCTGCCAAAGGACCTGGACATTTTGTTAGGGTACATGGCATCATGAACATCTGACTGCCTCTGCCAGAAAGATTAAAATAGGCTGTGGTTAGATCTTCCAGCAGGACAATGATCCAAAACATACATCAAAATCAACAAAAAATTGTTTAATTACCATACAATCAAGGTCCTGTGATTTGTGGGTTGAACTGAAGAGGAGAGCCCACCAGCATCAACCTCAAAATTTGAAGGATCTGTATTATTCTGTATGAAGAAATGGTCTCAGATCCCTTGCCATGTATTCTTCAACCTCATCAGGCATTATAGGGGAAGACTCAGAGCTGTTATATTGGCAAAGGGAGGTAGCACAAAGTTTTGACTAAAAGGGTGCCAATAATTATGATACACATATGTTTACTTTTTTTTTAATTTTTTGATTAACCTGTGTTCTTGCAATTGTTTGATATCCATGAGAGCAGAGTATTTTTGTGTATTTTTTTAAACAAAAGATCAAAAGGTTAAACAATAAAGACAATTTTTTACAGCCCTCTTTGCTCATATTTACCAAGGGTGCCAATATTATTGAAGAAACTGATATTTCTGTAAACACAACATATGCACTCCACTTAGTAATACCAGCGCACGTAAATGGGCACTGGTATGACAAGTTAGGCGCAATTCAAACGCAACGTCGCATTCACATTGCCAGGAAGCCTTGCTCTCATTAGAGCCCGCTTCCATAGGCTCCAACAGAAGTCTCGTTCTCCTGTCATAAGATACGGCAAAGCAACTAGCACAGCGCAGGGGGTTTGTCATGCAGTATTGGGCAGCAAATGAAAAATATATATGAATATAAACATATATTTTTATGTTTTTATAAGTGTATATACACATATTAACACATACATATATATATATAACCGTATACATGTATATTAATAGTGAAAACACAGTCCTTATTCACCTCTATGTAAAGGCACTTTTCATTGACATTTTTTTCAAACACTTAAAGGGACACTGTACCCAAATTTTTTCTTTTTTAATTCAGAAAGAGCATGCAATTTTAAGCTACTTTCTAATTTACTCCTATTATCAATTTTTCTTCGTTCTCTTGCTATCATTATTTGAAAAAGAAGGCATCTAAACTTTTTTTTGGTTTCAGTACTCTGGACAGCACTTTTTTATTGGTGGATGAATTTATCCACCAATCAGCAAGGGCAACCCAGGTTGTTCACCAAAAATGGGCCGGCATCTAAACTTACATTCTTGCATTTCAAATAAAGATACAAAGAGAATGAAGAAAATTTGATAATAGGAGTAAATTAGAAAGTTGCTTAAAATTTCATGCTCAATCTGAATCACAAAAGAAAATTTTTGGGTACAGTGTCCCTTTAACATCCCCTTACTTTAACCCCATATAACTGCTTTTTTTGGGTTAATTACGCTAAGTGCTCACGCGATCTCACAGGAGCATTAACCAGCCACTTGTAAAGGCTGGTTATTTAACGTGTGCCTGTAAACAGGCAAATTTGCCCCTTTACAGGTGCACATTAAAATAGCACTCGACTTGTAATCTAGCCCTATGTAGGCAAATATTAAAGAGACAGTTTACCCTAATGTTTCTCTCCTTTAATTTGTTCCCAATGATCCATTTTACCTGCTGTTGTGTATTAAATTGTTTACAAATAGCTCCCTTACCTTTATTTCGGTATTTGAAATAGCTGATTTAGCCTGTGCTATCCCTAGCTATATTAAATATTTCTATACTTAAGTATAGGCTATTGACAAGATATGCTAAACACAGGCAGCATAAGAAATTACTCTCCAAGTGGAGTGTAGGACAGATAAGTAATAAAATGTTTATTTTCCATTTGGATAGATTACGAGTTTTGCGTTATGAGTGAAAAAGCAGTGTTATTTTTTTTTTCTCTACCGCTGCTATTACGAGTCTTGTAGGTATAACTGTACCGCACACTTTTTTGGCCGTCATGCAACGTAACCACACTTTTTAAAAAGTCCTTTTTCAATGGTACTTCCACTGCGCTGGTATTACGAGTTTGCCTGTCCTACCAAAAAATGAGCGGTACAGACCATAACTACAAGATCCGTACTGTAAACTGAAAGTCAGTAGTTATGAGTTTTACGTAGTGATGTCGCGAACATAAAAATTTGGGTTCGCGAACGGCGAACACGAACTTCCGCAAATGTTCGCGAACGGGCAAACCGCCATAGACTTCAATAGGCAGGCGAATTTTAAAACCCACAGGGACTCTTTCTGGCCACAATAGTGATGGAAAAGTTGTTTTAAGGGGACTAACACCTGGACTGTGGCATGCCGGAGGGGGATCCATGGCAAAACTGCCATGGAAAATTACATAGTTGATGCAGAGTCTGGTTTTAATCCATGAAGGGCATAAATCACCTAACATTCCTAAATTGTTTGGAATAACATGCTTTAAAACATCAGGTATGATGTTGTATCGATCAGGTAGTGTAAGGGTTACGCCCGCTTCACAGTGCGCAGTGTAGGTGATATACCTGCCCTGACCATGCTTTGCAGACCAGGTATCAGTGGTCAGATGGACCCTTGCCCCAACACTGTGTGCCAGACATGCCATTATAGCAGACTTATATGGCTTTGGCGTTGCTTTTTGGTAATTAGAAGGCTGCTAAATGACACTGCGCACCACACGTGTTTTATGCCCAGCAGTGAAGGGGTTAATTAGGGAGCATGTAGGCAGCTTGTAGAGTTAATTTTAGCTTAAGTGTAGTGTAGTAGACAACCCAAAGTATTGATCTAGGCCCATTTTGGTATATTTATTGCCATCATTTCACCGCCAAATGCGATCAAATAAAAAAAAATTGTTCACTTTTTCACAAACTTTAGGTTTCTCACAGAAATTATTTACAAACAACTTATGCAATTATGGCATAAATGGTTGTAAATGCTTCTCTGGGATCCCCTTTGTTCAGAAATAGCAGACTTATATGGCTTTGGCGTTGCTTTTTGGTAATTAGAAGGCTGCTAAATGCCACTGCGCACCACACGTATTTTATGCCCAGCAGTGAAGGGGTTAATTAGGGACCATGTAGGCAGCTTGTAGAGTTAATTTTAGCTTAAGTGTAGTGTAGTAGACAACCCAAAGTATTGATCTAGGCCCATTTTGTTATATTTAATGGCACCATTTCACCGCCAAATGCGATCAAATAAAAATAAATTGTTCACTTTTTCACAAACTTTAGGTTTCTCACAGAAATTATTTACAAACAACTTATGCAATTATGGCATAAATGGTTGTAAATGCTTCTCTGGGATCCCCTTTGTTCAGAAATAGCAGACTTATATGGCTTTGGCGTTGCTTTTTGGTAATTAGAAGGCTGCTAAATGCCACTGCGCACCACACATGTTTTATGCCCAGCAGTGAAGGGGTTAATTAGGGAGCATGTAGGGAGCTTGTAGAGTTAATTTTAGCTTAAGTGTAGTGTAGTAGACAAACCAAAGTATTGATCTAGGCCCATTTTGGTATATTTCATGTCACCATTTCACCATCAAATGCGATCAAATTTAAAAAAAAAAATTTTTCTCGCAATTTTAGGTTTCTCACTGAAATTATTTACAAACAGCTTGTGCAATTATGGCAGAAATGGTTGTAAATGCTTCTCTGGGATCCCCTTTGTTCAGAAATAGCAGACATATATGACTTTGGCGTTGCTTTCTGGTAATTAGAAGGCCGCTAAATGCTGCTGCGCATAACACGTGTATTATGGCTAGAAGTGAAGGGGTTAATTAGGTAGTTTGTAGGGAGCTTGCAGGGTTAATTTTAGCTGTTGGGCATAGAAAGTCTGCCAGTACTAAAATAAAAGGTTTTTAATTATTTATTTTTAAATTTAATTAGGTAGTTTGTAGGGAGCTTGCAGGGTTAATTTTAGCTGTTGGGCATAGAAAGTCTGCCAGTACTAAAATAAAAGGTTTTTAATTATTTATTTTTTTAGCATATTTACATATGCTGTGGTGCAGCATTCCCTCTTAGCCCCCAACCTCCCTAATCCCCCCCAAAACAGCTCTCTAACCCTCCCCATCTGCCTTATTGGCGGCCATCTTGGGTACTGGCAGCTGTCTGCTATTATTTCACAGTCAAAAAAGTGTTGTTTTTTTAAATGTACACTACTGTTACATCAGATATGAATGGTGGCACTGGGCAAGTGGGCACAGTATACACTGTGAGCCTGACACACACGCTGGCAGGCAGGCAACTGCAATTAGATTACACAGGGAAAAAAAAAAGCAGACTGATGTTCTAGCCCTAAAAAGGACTTTTTGGGGTGCTGTCCTTACAGCAGAGATCAGATGAGTCCTTCAGGACTGTAGTGGACACTGAATACACTAGCCTAGCTATCAATTTACCTATTAAATCAGCAGCAGCTACACTGTCCCTCCTCTCACTAAGAATGCAGCTTCCGAATGAATCTAAAATGGATGCTGTCCAGGAGGTGGGAGGGTCTGGGAGGGAGTGTCTGCTGCTGATTGGCTGGAATGTGTCTTCTGACTGTGAGGTACAGGGTCAAAGTTTACTCAATGATGAGGAATAGGGGGCGGACCGAACATCGCATATGTTCGCCGTCCGCGGCAACGTGAACATGCTATGTTCGCTGGAAACTATTCGCTGGCGAACTATTCGCGACATCACTAGTTTTACATTACAGAGCTGTAACATAAAACTCATAACTAAGGTGCTACAAAGTACACTAACACCCATAAACTACCTATTAACCACTAAACCAAGGCCCTCCCGCATCACAGACACTAAAATAAATGTATTAACCCCTAATCTGCCGCTCCGGACATCACCACCTTTATAATAAACATATTAACCCCTAAACTCCCGCACTCCCACATCGTAAACACTAGTTAAATATTAACCCCTAATTTGCTGCCCCCAATGTCGCCACCACTATACTAAAGTTATTAACCCCTAAACCTCTGGCCTCCCACATCACTGACACTAAATAAATATATTAACCCCTAACCCTAAGTCTAACCCTAACCCCCCCTAACTTTAATATAATTAAAATAAATCTAAATAAAACCTACTATTTCTAGACATGTGCGGTTCGTTTCGGATTTATTTGGAAATTCAGAAAATTTGGTAAATTCTGAGATTCGGATCGATTCGAATTTCCGAATTAAAATACTTCTGAATCTACCGAATGAATCCGAAATAGCTGCCGTATCTCCGAATAAATCCGAATTAGCTCGGTAAAATTCGGCATTTCCCCATAGGAAACAATGGGGAGTTTCGGCTGAAAAAAAACACTACAGCCCCATTGGTTCCTATGGGGAAACACTAACGGCTAGATTTAGAGTTCTGCGGCCAAAGGGGTTCGTTAGCTACGCATGCTTTTTTCCCCCCGCACCTTTTAAATACCGCTGGTATTTAGAGTTCACAGAATGGCTGCATTTTCAGTGCGTTAGGCTCCAAAAAGGGAGCGTAGAGCATAATTTAACGCCACTGCAACTCTAAATTCCAGCGGTGCTTACGGACGCGGCCAGCTTCAAAAACGTGCTCGTGCACAATTCCCCCATAGAAAACAATGGGGCCATTTGAGCTGAAAAAAAAACTAACATCTGCAAAAAAAGCAGAGTTCAGCTCCTAACGCAGCCCCATTGTTTTCTATGGGGAAACACTTCCTACGTCTGCACCTAACACTCTAACATGTACCCCGAGTCTAAACACCCCTAACCTTACACTTATTAACCCCTATTCTGCCGCCCCCGCTATCGCTGACACCTGCATATTTTTTTTAACCCCTAATCTGCCGCTCCGTAAACCGCCGCTACCTACATTATCCCTATGTACCCCTAATCTGCTGCCCCTAACACCGCCGACCCCTATATTATATTTATTAACCCCTAATCTGCCCCCCACAACGTCGCCTCCACCTGCCTACACTTATTAACCCCTAATCTGCCGAGCGGACCGCACCGCTACTATAATAAAGTTATTAACCCCTAATCCGCCTCACTCCCGCCTCAATAACCCTATAATAAATAGTATTAACCCCTAATCTGCCCTCCCTAACATCGCCGACACCTAACTTCAATTATTAACCCCTAACACTAACACCCCCCTAAGTTAAATATAATTTTTATCTAACGAAATAAATTAACTCTTATTAAATAAATTATTCCTATTTAAAGCTAAATACTTACCTGTAAAATAAACCCTAATATAGCTACAATATAAATTATAATTATATTATAGCTATTTTAGGATTAATATTTATTTTACAGGCAACTTTGTAATTATGTTAACCAGGTACAATAGCTATTAAATAGTTAAGAACTATTTAATAGCTAAAATAGTTAAAATAATTACAAAATTACCTGTAAAATAAATCCTAACCTAAGTTACAATTAAACCTAACACTACACTATCAATAAATTAATTAAATACAATAACTACAATTATCTACAATTAAACCTAACACTACACTGTCAATAAATAAATTAAATACAATATCTACAAATAAATACAATGAAATAAACTAACTAAGTTACAAAAAATAAAAAAATATTTACAAACATTAGAAAAATATTACAACAATTTTAAACTAATTACACCTACTCTAAGCCCCCTAATGAAATAACAAAGCCCCCCAAAATAAAAAAATGCCCTACCCTATTCTAAAATAAAAAAGTTCAAAGCTCTTTTACCTTACCAGCCCTGAAAAGGGCCCTTTGCGGGGCATGCCCCAAAGAATTCAGCTCTTTTGCCTGGAAAAAAACCACATACAATACCCCCCCCCAACATTACAACCCACCACCCACATACCCCTAATCTAACCCAAACCCCCCTTAAATAAACCTAACACTAAGCCCCTGAAGATCTCCCTACCTTGTCTTCACCTCACCGGGTCCCGATCTGTCCAGAAGAGCCTCCGATGTCTTGATCCAAGCCCAAGCGGGGGGCTGAAGAGTGACGTCCATCCTCGGGCTGAAGTCTGGATCCAAGCGGAGGCTGAAGAAATCCATCATCGGGCTGAAGTCGGAAGTCCATCATCGGGATGAAGTCTTCTATCAAGCAGCATCTTCAATCTTCTTTCTTCCGGAGCGGAGCAGAGCCATCTTCTTCCCAGCCGACGCGGATCCATCCTCTTCTAACGACGCCTACTCGTTGAATGACGGTTCCTTTAAATGACGTCATCCAAGATGGCGTCCCTCGAATTCCGATTGGCTGATAGGATTCTATCAGCCAATCGGAATTAAGGTAGGAATATTCTGATTGGCTGATGGAATCAGCCGATCAGATTCAAGTTCAATCCGATTGGCTGATCCAATCAGCCAATCAGATTGAGCTCGCATTCTATTGGCTGTTCCGATCAGCCAATAGAATGAGAGCTCAATCTGATTGGCTGATTGGATCAGCCAATCGGATTGAACTTGAATCTGATTGGCTGATTCCATCAGCCAATCAGAATATTCCTACCTTAATTCCGATTGGCTGATAGAATCCTATCAGCCAATCGGAATTCGAGGGACGCCATCTTGGATGACGTCATTTAAAGGAACCGTCATTCGGCGAGTAGGCGTCGTTAGAAGAGGATGGATCCGCGTCGGCTGGGAAGAAGATGGCTCCGCTCCGGAAGAAAGAAGATTGAAGATGCTGCTTGATAGAAGACTTCATCCCGATGATGGACTTCCGACTTCAGCCCGATGATGGATTTCTTCAGCCGCCGCTTGGATCCAGACTTCAGCCCGAGGATGGACGTCACTCTTCAGCCCCCCGCTTGGGCTTGGATCAAGACATCGGAGGCTCTTCTGGACAGATCGGGACCCGGTGAGGTGAAGACAAGGTAGGGAGATCTTCAGGGGCTTAGTGTTAGGTTTATTTAAGGGGGGTTTAGGTTAGATTAGGGGTATGTGGGTGGTGGGTTGTAATGTTGGGGGGGTATTGTATGTGTTTTTTTTACAGGCAAAAGAGCTGAATTCTTTGGGGCATGCCCCGCAAAGGGCCCTTTTCAGAGCTGGTAAGGTAAAAGAGCTTTGAACTTTTTAAATTTAGAATAGGGTAGGGCATTTTTTTATTTTGGGGGGCTTTGTTATTTTATTAGGGGGCTTATAGTAGGTGTAATTAGCTTAAAATTGTTGTAATATTTTTCTAATGTTTGTAAATATTTTTTTATTTTTTGTAACTTAGTTCTTTTTTATTTTTTGTACTTTAGTTAGTTTATTTAATTGTATTTATTTGTAGGTATTTTATTTAATTAATTTATTGATAGTGTAGTGTTAGGTTTAATTGTAGATAATTGTAGGTATTTTATTTAATTAATTTATTGATAGTGTAGTGTTAGGTTTAACTGTAACTTAGGTTAGGATTTATTTTACAGGTAATTTTGTAATTATTTTAACTAGGTAGCTATTAAATAGTTATTAACTATTTAATAGCTATTGTACCTGGTTAATATAATTACAAAGTTGCCTGTAAAATAAATATTAATCCTAAAATAGCTACAATATAATTATAATTTATATTTTAGCTATATCAGGGTTTATTTTACAGGTAAGTATTTAGCTTTAAATAGGAATAAGTTATTTAATAATAGTTAATTTATTTAGTTAGATAAAAATTATATTTAACTTAGCGGGGTGTTAGGGTTAGGGTTAGAATTAGCTTTAGGGGTTAATACATTTATTAGAATAGCGGTGAGATCCAGTCGGCAGATTAGGGGTTAATGTTTGAAGTTAGGTGTCGGCGATGTTAGGGAGGGCAGATTAGGGGTTAATACTATTTATTATAGGGTTATTGAGGAGGGAGTGAGGCGGATTAGGGGTTAATAACTTTATTATAATAGTGGCGCGGTCCGGTCGGCAGATTAGGGGTTAATAAGTGTAGGCAGGTGGAAGCGATGTTGAGGGGGGCAGATTAGGGTTTAATAAATATAATATAGGGGTCGGTGGTGTTAGGGGCAGCAGATTAGGGGTTCACAGGGATAACGTAGGTGGCAGTGGCGTGCGGTCGGCAGATTAGGGGTTAAAAATTTTTAATAGAGTGGCGGCGATGTGGGGGGACCTCGGTTTAGGGGTACATAGGTAGTTTATGGGTGTTAGTGTACTTTAGAGCATAGTAGTTAAGAGCTTTATAAACCGGCGTTAGCCCAGAAAGCTCTTAACTACTGACTTTTTTCTGCGGCTGGAGTTTTGTTGTTAGATTTCTAACGCTCACTTCAGCCACGACTCTAAATACTGGCATTAGAAAGATGCCATTGAAAAGATAGGATACGCAAATGGCGTAGGGGGATCTGCAATATTGAAAAGTCGCGGCTGCAAAGTGAGCGTTAGACCCTTTCCTGACTGACTCCAAATACCAGAGGGCGGTAAAAACCAGCGTTAGGAGCCTCTAACGCTGGTTTTCACGGCTACCGCCCAACTCTAAATCTAGCCGTAAGTCTGCACCTAACACCCTAACATGTACCCCGAGTCTCTAAACACCCCTAATCTAACACTTATTAACCCCTAATCTGCCGCCACCGCTATCGCTGACACCTGCATAATCTTATTAACCCCTAATCTGCCGACCGGATATCGCCGCCACCTACATTATAGCTATTAACCCCTAATCTGCTGTCCCTAACATCGCCGACCCCTACATTATAGTTATTAACCCCTAATCTGCCCCCCCCAAGGTCGCCGCAATCTAACTACAAGTATTAGCCCCTAATCTGCCGACCGGATATCGCCGCCACCTACATTATAGCTATTAACCCCTAATCTGCTGTCCCTAACATCGCCGACCCCTACATTATAGTTATTAACCCCTAATCTGCCCCCCCCATGTCGCCGCAATCTAACTACAAGTATTAACCCCTAATCTGCCTACCGGATATCGCCGCCACCTACATTATAGCTATTAACCCCTAATCTGCTGTCCCTAACATCGCCGACCCCTACATTATAGTTATTAACCCCTAATCTGCCCCCCCAACGTCGCCGCAATCTAACTACAAGTATTAACCCCTAATCTGCCGACCGGAAATTGCAGCTACTATAATAAATGTATTAACCCCTAAACCGCCGCACTCCCGCCTCGCAAACACTATAATACATTTTATTAACCCCTAATCTGCCCTCCCTAACATCGCCCCCACCTAGCTACAATTATTAACCCCTAATCTCCCGCCCCCAACGTCGCCGCTACAATAATAAGGTTATTAACCCCTAAACCTAAGTCTAACCCTAACCCTAACACCCCCTAACTTAAATATAATTTAAATAAAACAAAATAAATTTACTATAGTTAAATAAATGAATCCTATTTAAAACGAAATACTTACCTGTAAAATAAACCCTAATATAGCTGCAATATAACAAATAGTTACATTTTAGCTATTTTAGGATTTATATTTATTTTACAGGCAAGTTTGTATTTATTTTAACTAGGTACAATAGTTATTAAATAGTTAATAACTATTTAATAACTACCTAGCTAAAATAAATACAAATTTACCTGTAAAATAAATCCTAACCTAAGTTACAATTACACCTAACACTACACTATCATTAAATTAATTAAATAAATGAATCCTATTTAAAACTAAATACTTACCTGTAAAAAAAAACCTAATATAGCTGCAATATAACTAATAGTTACATTGTAGCTATTTTAGGATTTATATTTATTTTACAGGCAACTTTGTATTTATTTTAACTAGGTACAATAGCTATTAAATAGTTATTGACTATTTAATAGCTACCTAGTTAAAATAATCACACAATTACCTGTAAAATAAATCCTAACCTAAATTACAATTAAACCTAACACTACACTATCATTAAATAAATTAACTACAAGTACCTACAATTATCTACAATTAAATAAACTAAAGTACAAACCCCCCCCACTAAATTACAAAAAACAAACAAACACTAAATTACAAAAAATAAAAAAATATTACAAGAATTTTAAACTAATTACACCTAATCTAAGCCCCCTAATAAAATAACAAAGCCCCCAAAATAAAAAAAATGCCCTATCCTATACTAAATTACAAAAGTTAACAGCTCTATTACCTTACCAGCCCTTAAAAGGGCCTTTTGCGGGGCATGCCCCAAAGAAAACAGCTCTTTTGCCTGTAAAAAAAAAACACAATACCCCCCCCCACATTACAACCCACCACCCACATACCCCTACTCTAACCCAAACCTCCCTTAAATAAACCTAACACTACCCCCCTGAAGATCTCCCTACCTTAAGTCGTGTTCACCCAGCCGGGCCGAAGTCTTCATCCGATGGGGCAGAAGAGGACATCCAGACCGGCAGAAGTCAGACTCTTCATCCAAGCGGGGCAAGAAGAGGTCTTCCATCCATCAGAAGTCTTGATCCAGGCAGCATCTTCTATGTTCATCCATCCGGAGTGGAGCGGCAGCATCCTGAAGTCATCCAACGCGGAGCATCCTCTTCTTTCTTGATCCGACGACTAAATGACTGTACCTTTAAGTGACGTCATCCAAGATGGTGTCCCTTGAATTCCGATTGGCTGATAGGATTCTCTCAGCCAATCGGAATTAAGGTAGGAAAAATCTGATTGGCTGATTCAATCAGCCAATCAGATTCAAGTTCAATCCGATTGGCTGATCCAATCAGCCAATCAAATTGACCTCGCATTCTATTGGCTGATCGGAACAGCCAATAGAATGCAAGGTCAATCTGATTGGCTGATTGGATCAGCCAATCGGATTGAACTTGAATCTGATTGGCTGATTGAATCAGCCAATCAGATTTTTCCTACCTTAATTCCGATTGGCTGATAGAATCCTATCAGCCAATCGGAATTCAAGGGACGCCATCTTGGATGACGTCACTTAAAGGTGCAGTCATTTAGTCATCGGATCAAGAAAGAAGAGGATGCTCCGCGTCGGATGTCTTCAGGATGCTGCCGCTCCGCTCCGGATGGATGAACATAGAAGATGTCGCTTGGATCAAGACTTCTGATGGATGGAAGACCTCTTCTTGCCCTGCTTGGATGAAGACTTCTGCCGGTCTGGATGTCCTCTTCTGCCCCATCGGATGAAGACTTTGGCTCGGCTGGGTGAACACGACTCAAGGTAGGGAGATCTTCAGGGGGGTAGTGTTAGGTTTATTTAAGGGGGGTTTGGGTTAGAGTAGGGGTATGTGGGTGGTGGGTTGTAATGTGGGGGGGGTATTGTGTTTTTTTTTACAGGCAAAAGAGCTGTTTTCTTTGGGGCATGCCCCCGCAAAAGGCCCTTTTAAGGGCTGGTAAGGTAATAGAGCTGTTAACTTTTGTAATTTAGTATAGGGTAGGGCATTTTTTTTATTTTGAGGGGCTTTGTTATTTTATTAGGGGGCTTAGATTAGGTGTAATTAGTTTAAAATTCTTGTAATATTTTTTTTATTTTTTGTAATTTAGTGTTTGTTTTTTTGTACTTTAGTTTAGTTTATTTCATTGTATTTAATTGTAGGTACTTGTAGTTAATTTATTTAATTTATTTAATGATAGTGTAGTGTTAGGTTTAATTGTAACTTAGGTTAGGATTTATTTTACAGGTAATTTTGTAATTATTTTAACTAGGTAGCTATTAAACAGTAAATATCTATTTAATAGCTATTTTACCTAGTTAAAATAAATACAAAGTTGCCTGTAAAATAAATATAAATCCTAAAATAGCTACAATGTAACTATTAGTTATATTGTAGCTATATTAATAGCTAGTAGGGGGCTTAGAGTAGGTGTAATTAGTTTAAAATTATTGTAATATTTTATTATTTTTGGTAATTTAGTGTTTGTTTCTTTTTTTGGTACTTTTCTGATGGATGGAAGACCTCTTCTTGCCCCACTTGGATGAAGACTTCTGCCGGTCTGGATGTCCTCTTCTGCCCCATCGGATAAAGACTTCGGCCCGGCTGGGTGAACACAACTCAAGGTAGGGAGATCTTCAGGGGGGTAGTGTTAGGTTTATTTAAGGGGGGTTTGGGTTAGAGTTTTTACAGGCAAAAGAGCTGTTTTCTTTGGGGCATGCCCCGCAAAAGGCCCTTTTAAGGGCTGGTAAGGTAATAGAGCTGTTAACTTTTGTAATTTAGTATAGGGTAGGGCATTTTTTTATTTTGGGGGGCTTTGTTATTTTATTAGGAGGCTTAGATTAGGTGTAATTAGTTTAAAATTCTTGTAATATTTTTTTATTTTTTGTAATTAAGTGTTTTTTTTTTTGTAATTTAGTGGGGGTTTTTTTGTACTTTAGTTTAGTTTATTTAATTGTAGATAATTGTAGGTACTTGTAGTTAATTTATTTAATGATAGTGTAATGTTAGGTTTAATTGTAACTTAGGTTAGGATTTATTTTACAAGTAATTTTGTAATTATTTTAACTAGGTAGCTATTAAACAGTAAATATCTATTTAATAGCTATTTTACCTAGTTAAAATAAATACAAAGTTGCCTGTAAAATAAATATAAATCCTAAAATAGCTACAATGTAAATATTAGTTATATTGCAGCTATATTAGGGTTTATTTTACAGGTAAGTATTTAGTTTTAAATAGGATTCATTTATTTAATTAATTAATTTAATGATAGTGTAGTGTTAGGTGTAATTGTAACTTAGGTTAGGATTTATTTTACAGGTAAATTTGTATTTATTTTAGCTAGGTAGTTATTAAATAGTTATTAACTATTTAATAACTATTGTACCTAGTTAAAATAAATACAAACTTGCCTGTAAAATAAATATAAATCCTAAAATAGCTACAATGTAACTATTAGTTATATTGCAGCTATATTAGGGTTTATTTTACAGGTATTTACTTTTAAATAGGATTCATTTATTTAACTATAGTAAATTTATTTTGTTTTATTTAAATTATATTTAAGTTAGGGGGTGTTAGGGTTAGACTTAGGTTTAGGGGTTAATAACCTTATTATAGTAGCGGCGACGTTGGGGCGGGAGATTAGGGGTTAATAATTGTAGGTAGGTGGCAGCGATGTTAGGGAGGGCAGATTAGGGGTTAATAAAATGTATTATAGTGTTTGCGAGGCGGGAGTGCGGCGGTTTAGGGGTTAATACATTTATTATAGTGGCGGCGATATCCTGTCGGCAGATTAGGGGTTAATACTTGTAGTTAGATTGCGGCGACGTGGGGGGGCAGATTAGGGGTTAATAACTATAATGTAGGGGTCGGCGACGTTAGGGACAGCAGATTAGGGGTTAATAGCTATAATGTAGGTGGCGGCGATATCCGGTCGGCAGATTAGGGGTTAATACTTGTAGTTAGATTGCGGCGACATTGGGGGGGGAGATTAGGGGTTAATAACTATAATGTAGGGGTCGGCGATGTTAGGGACAGCAGATTAGGGGTTAATAGCTATAATGTAGGTGGCGGCGATATGCGGTCGGCAGATTAGGGGTTAATACTTGTAGTTAGTGGTATTTAGGTAATAGTAGGTTTTATTTAGAATTACTTTAATTATGTTAAAGTTAGGGGGTGTTAGGGTTAGGGTTACGTTAGGGTTAGACAGGGTTACGTTAGGGATTAATATATTTATTTAGTGTTAATGATGTGGGAGCCCAGAGGTTTAGGGGTTAATAACTTTAGTATAGTGGGGGTGGCAGATTAGGGGTTAATAAGTGTATGTAGGTGGTGGCAACATTGGGGACGGCAGATTAGGGGTTAATAAGTTTAATGTAGGTGGCGGCAATGTTAAGGATGGCAGATTAGGGGTTATTAAGTGTAATATAGGTGTCAGCGATGTAAGGCGCAGCAGATAAGTGGTGTTTAGACTCGGGGTTTATGTTAGGTTTAAACGTACATTTTTTTTCCCCCATAGATATCAATGGGGCTACGTTACAGAGCTTTACGCTCTGCGATGGCAGGTGTTAGGCTTTTTTTTGCTGGCTCTCCCCATTGATGTCTATGGGGAAATCGTGCACGAGTAGTCAAAACACTGCTTGTATTTGGGTGAGGTATGGAGCTCAACGCAACCATATCGCCCACACAAGCCGTTTTTTTGCAGACCTGTAATAGCAGCGCTATGAAAGGTGAGTGGTGAAAATAATGTACAAGTTATTAGCGAGCCAGCCATAATGCAAAACTCGTATTCTCGTATTCTGGCTGTAAGATAGCTACAATATAACTATTAGTAATATTTTAGCTCACTTACGGCTAGATTACGAGTTGTGCGTTAGGCTTAAAAAGCAGCGCTGGCCGGTCCCAACGCTGCTTTTTAATGCCCGCTGGTATTACGAGTCTGACAAAAAGTGAGCAGTAGAAGATAAGAAGGTTTGTTAAAGATACTAGCACTCTTTAATCTAATTAGCTACCCCAAATGGTGAGTAGATCTCCTAACTACTAACCAATAAAGAAAAAAGTGAAAAATACAAGTATGGGTTAGCGCTAAAAAAGCATAGAGATAAGGAAAACTATTTAAATGCAATTATATGCAAATATAGTAGAATGCAAACAAATACTAAAAAGAACTAGTTATTAAATGATGAGTGTAAACAGACACCTAATGTTGTTAGTGTAATTTTAAATATCAGTGATAGGTGCTAAATTGGTGCTAAAAAAAATCCTAGAGGAAACTAATAATTCAAATTCAATTAATGTAGAAATAAAGTTCAATTAGTTCATACAGGAAACAAAATAACCAGTAATAAAAGATATTGAATGCCAAGTGTAAACAACGATTTATGTAATTCGTGAAACTAAGTAATCAGTGATCAGTGCTAGAATTGCGCTCAAGGGGATGTCTAAAAGAAAAAATAGTCCTAAATGTAAATTAATCTTAAAGAAAAAGCATCCTATGTGAATACAGTGACTAAATCAAAAACACATGTGTAATTTCCAATATAATATGTGATAGTATGTGCGGTGATGATTATTTAAAAAATTAATTTGAGACAATGAATGTATATAAATAGAATGAGTAACAGAAAATTAAATAGATAACTTTTATATGAACAATTATTTATATTAAAAAACAAAGTAAGATGCCGGCATCAGGTTAAATGAATTATATAACAATAATACATACAATTATGCAATAGTAGATAAAAAAGTGAGCGGTACACCCTCTCCTGTCAAGACTGGTACCACATTTTAAAGTCAGTAGTTAAGAGTTTTACACTACAACGCCGTAGCTTAAAACTCTTAACTAAAGTGCTAAAAAGTACACTAACACCCATAAACTACCTATTAACCCCTAAACCGAGGCCCCCCCCCCTCATTGCAAACACTAAAATATTTTTTTTAACCCCTAATCTGCCGAACCAGACATCGCCGCCACTTTAATAAATATATTAACCCCTAAACAGCCCCACTCCCGCATCGCAAACACTAGTTAAATATAATTAACCCCTAATCTGCCGTCCCTAACATCGCTGATACCTACCTACATTTATAAACCCCTAATCTGCCGCCCCCAACGTCGCCGCCACTATATTAAAGTTATTAACTCCTAAATCTAAGTCTAACCCTAACACCCCCTAACAAATATAATTTAAATAAATCTAAATAAAAATAACTATCATTAACTAAATAATTCCTATTTAAAACTAAATACTTACCTATAAAATAAACCCTAAGCTAACTACAATATAACTAAAAGTTACATTGTAGCTATCTTAGGGTTTATTTTTATTTTACAGGCAACTTTGTACAATAGTTATTAAATAGTTATTAACTATCTAGTTAAAATAAAGACAAATTTACCTGTAAAATAAAACCTAACCTAAATTAGGATTGGAACAGCCAAAAGAATGCTGTTCCAATCCTAATTTAGGTTAGGTTTTATGGCAATCAGCCAATAGGATTTTTTCTACCTTAATTCCGATTGGCTGATAGAATCAGCCAATCGGAATTCAAGGGACGCCATCTTGGATGACGTCACTTAAAGGAACCGTCATTTAGTAAGAAGACTTTGTTGGAAGAGGATGCTCTGCGCCGGATGTCTTGAAGATGGACCCACTCCGCGCTGGATGAATGAAGATAGATGTCGTCTGGATGAAGACTTCTGCCTGTCTGGAGGACCACTTCGCCCGGCTTGGATGAAGACTTTTCCCGGCTTCGTTGAAGACTTCGGCCCGGTTGAATGAAGACTTCTCCCGGTAAGGTGATCTTCAAGGGGTTAGTGTTAGGTTTTTTTAAGGGGGTATTGGGTGGGTTTTAGAGTAGGGTTGGTTGTGTGGGTTTTAATGTTGGGGGGATTTGTAATTTTTTTTACAGGTAAAAGAGCTGATTACTCTGGGGCAATTCCCCACAAAAGGCCCTTTTAAGGGCTATTTGTAATTTAGTGTAGGGTAGGGCTTTTTTTATTTTGGGGGGGCTTTTTATTTTGTTAGGAGGATTAGATTAGGTGTAATTAGTTTAAAAATCTTGTAATTTGTTTATTATTTTCTGTAATTTAGTGGGGGTTTTTTGTACTTTAGATAATTTTATTTAATTGTATTTAATTTAGGGAATTAATTTAATTATAGTGTAGTGTTAGGTGTTAGTGTAATTTAGGTTAGGTTTTATTTTACAGGTAAATTTGTCTTTATTTTAAATAGGTAGTTAATATAACTATTTAATAACTATTCTACCTAGTTAAAATAAATACAAACATGCCTGTAAAATAAAAATAAACCCTAAGATAGATACAATGTAACTATAAGTTATATTGTAGCTAGCTTAGGGTTTACTTTATAGGTAAGTATTTAGTTTTAAATAGGAATTATTTAGTTAATTATAGTAATTTTATTTAGATTTATTTAAATTATATTTAAGTTAGTGGGGGTTAGGGTTAGAATTAGGTTTAGGGTTTAATACATTTAGAATAGTGGGGGCGGCAGATTAGGGGTTAATAAATTTAAGTAGGTGGCGGCGATGTTAGGGACGGCAGATTAGGGGTTATTATTATCTAACTAATATTTGCGATGCAGGAGTGCGGCGGTTTAGGGGTTAATATGTTTATTATAGTGGCGGCGACGTTGGGGGCGGCATATTAGGGGTTAAGAAGTGTAGGTAGGTTGCGGCGACATTGGGGAAGGCAGATTAGGGGTTAATAAATATAATGTAGGTGTCAGCGATGTTGGGGGCAGCAGATTAGGGGTTCATAAGTATAATGTAGGTGGCGGCGGTGTCCGGAGCGGCAGATTAGGGGTTAATAATATAATGTAGGTTGCAGCGATGTCGGGGGCGGCAGATTAGGGGTTAATAAGTGTAAGATTAGGGGTGTTTAGACTCGGGGTTCATGTTAGGGTGTTAGGCTTTTCTTTTAGCCTACTCTCCCCGTTGATTCCTATGGGGAAATCGTGCACAAGCATGTTACACCAGCTCACCGCTAACGTAAGCAGCGCTGGTATTGGAGTGCGGTAATGAGCCAAATTTTGTTCAACGCTCACTTCTTGTCTGGTTTGTAAAAACCTGTAATACCAGCGCTGACTGTAAGTGAGCGGTGAGCATAAACTGCTCGTTAGCACTTCACAGCCTCTAATGCAAAACTCGTAATCTAGATGTTAGGTTTTTTTTGTTTGTTTTTTAGAGGTAACTTTGTATTTATTTTTAAATAGGAATTATTTAAGTAAAAATTGTAAGGTTTATTTAGCTTTATTTTAATTATATTTAAGTTAGTGGGTGTTAGGGTTAGACTTATGCTTAGGGTTACGTTAGGGTTAGGTTTAGGGGTTAATATATTTATGTAGTGATGTGGGAGGCCAGAGGTTTAGGAGTTAATAGTTTAATTTAGCATATTTTGTTGTGGGGGTGGGCTTGCCGTTTAGTGGTTAATTGGTTTATTATAGCGTCGGTGTGGGCGGACGGCAGATTAGGGGTTAATAATATTTAAGTAGTGTTTGCGATGCGGGAGGACGGCGGTTTAGGGGTTAATCGTTTTATTATAGTGGCGACTATGTCGGGGAGCGGCGGAAGAGGGGTTAATACATTTTAATAGTGGCGTCGATGTCCGGAGCGGCAGATTAGGGGTTAATAATTTTATTTTAGTATTTGCTATGCGGGATGGCCTCGGTTTAGGGGTTAATAGGTAGTTTATGGGTGTTAGTGTACTTTTTAACACTTTAGTTATGAGTTTTATGCTACCGCTCTGTAACATAAAACTCATAACTACTAACTTTAGATGGCGGTACGAATCTTGTGGTTATAGGGTGTACCGCTCACTTTTTGGCCTCCCAGGCAAACTCGTAATACCGGCGCTATGGGAGTCCCATTGAAAAGGACTTTTTTAGAAGTTCGGTACTGACGTTGCTTGACGGACAAAAAGGTGTGCGGTACACCTATACCTACAAGACTTGTAATAGCGGCGTTAGGGAAAAAGCAGCTTTATGAAGCATAACGTTGCTTTTTCACTCATAACGCCAAACTCGTAATCTAGCTGTTTATTTACATTCAGCTAGATAGTTGTATAGCTATTTTAGTTGTGTAACTTGTAGGCTGCCGGGAGTTTATTTGGTTGTGTGATATATGTAAAAGGGAC
Source organism: Bombina bombina (assembly GCF_027579735.1). NCBI lineage: Eukaryota > Metazoa > Chordata > Amphibia > Anura > Bombinatoridae > Bombina > Bombina bombina. Next base: position 704,700,247 of record NC_069500.1, on the reverse strand, counting down.
CCTTTACTTTACATCTTTGATTTAGGTGGAATATATCGCCAGCATTGTCATCCATTAAAATGTATAGCAAAACGCCTCTCGGTGATACTGCATTTAAACAATGCTTTGAATATTTCTCTGGCTTTCTTGTTCTGGTGACAAATCCCTTTTGAATATATTGCCACATTGTGCAGTTTTGATCATCAAGGCCTTAGTATTGAGCTTTGCTATGCAGACAGATATAAGATAAGGAAGCATCTGTGTTTACAGAAAGTGATAACATAATGAGATTTGATTTTACCTGCAAGCTCAAGTTGTGGTTTCAAAGAAGAAGAAAAAAAGAAGAAGCTATTTCATATACACAAATAAACCTTAAGAATCATTTTTTTCATTTATTTTATACTCTGTAGCTGGTATATCATGTCATTGAAAATACATTAAGGGAAAAACAAATTTACAGTACACTGTCCCTTTAAGTAAGCAGGCAGTATTTAAAGCTATGATTGTGATCTTTCCACAGTGAATTAAATTTTTTTGGAAAAATAAGGTTTTAAAGCACTGAAGTGTTACACATTTATATTCCAATTGTATTATGGATTTTTATCGGTTCTAATATAGTGCTATTTTTTTTTAATGTATCTTATGTTTCATTCACATTTGATATGTAACAATATAACTTTTTCATTGGGGGGAAAAAGATATTACTATACCTGAAGCTGGAATATCTACAGAAAGTAAGTGACAACTGGTATCCTCCTGTAACCTTAACTCAGTGATGACATCAGTGGATGAGGGGTTAACTGTGTTAAGATCCGATATTCTACTAAGCAGATTTTCAGCATCTTGATGTTTCAAAAGGAAAGAAAGAAGTTATTATCTTAAAGATGTGTGAAATAGATACATAACTGAAAATGGTTTAGATCAAGGGTATTCAAGATAGATTTCTTAGGGACACAACTCATTGCTCATACTGCCTCTTTCAGTCTGCAAAATAAAGTGTACTCTACGGTAATTACTGCATATGGCTTATCCCTGTACCCCCAGTTTGAATCTATTATGTATTTAATGTATGTGTAAGTGTAACATAGAAACATAGATGAGGTTGAAAAAAGACAGAAGTCTATGGAGTTCAACCTATACACATCTTAATGTATTTACAATAAAAGCTCCAGTTGACCTTGAATTAATCCCATTAAAAAGGTTACCCATTTAAAGGGACAGTCTAGTCCAAAAAAACCTTTAATGATTCAGATAGGTCATGTAATTTTAAACAATTTTCCAATTTACTTTTATCACCGATTTTTCTTTGTTCTCTTGGTATTCTTAGTTGAAAGCTTAACCTAGGAGGTTCATATGCTAATTTCTTAGACCTTGAAGGCCGCCTCTTAGGTATGCATTTTATCAGTTTTTTCACCACTAGAGGGTGTTAGTTCATGTTTTTCATATAGATAACACTGTGCTCATGCACGTGAAGTTACCTGGGAGACATCACTGATTGGCTAAACTGCAAGTCTGTCAAAAGAACTGAAACAAAGGGGTAGTTTGCAGAGGCTTAGATACAAGATAATCACAGAGGTAGAGAATATATAAATATAACTGTATTGGTTATGCAAAACTGGGGAATGGGTAAAAAAGGGATTATCTATCTTTTAAAACAATAACAATTCTGGTGTAGACTGTCCCTTTAATAAAAAAAATAATATCCCTGAATATTTTTTCTAGCCAGAAATGTATCTAAACAATTTTTAAATGTATCTAAGGTATTGACATCTACTATCTCCTTAGGTAATTGAATTGAAAAAACGTTTACGTTGCTGGAGATTAAATCTCCTTTTCTCCAACCTTAAAGGGACACTGAACCCAAAAATTTTATTTCGTGATTCAGATAGAGCTTGCAGTTTTAAGCAACTTTCTAATTTACTCCTATTATCAATGTTTCTTCGTTCTCTTGCTATCTTTATATAAAAAAGAAGGCATCTAAGCTTTTTTTCTTGGTTCAGAACTCTGGACAGCAGTTTTTGATTGGTGGATGAATTTATCCACCAATCAGCAAGGACAACCTAGGTTGTTCCCCAAAAATTGTCCGGCATCTAAACTTACATTCTTGCATTTCAAATAAAGATTCAAAGAGAATGAAGACAATTTGATAATAGGAGTAAATTAGAAAGTTGCTTAAACGTTCATGCTCTATCTGAATCACAAAAGAAAAAATTTGGGTTCAGTGTCCCTTTAAATTGTGACCTCTTGTAAAAAACAATTTTCTTGGAATAAACAGAGCTTCCATCATCTCTGTATATGGGCCTTGAATAAGAATCTATCTATCTATCTATCTATCTATCTATCTATCTATCTACCTACCCAGTTTGGCTAACTTCTTCTCATAGCTTAAATTCTCCATTCCCCTTATTAGTTTTGTGTCCCTTATTTGAAATGTTTCTGTTTTCAATGTCTTTTTTTGAGATTGGTCCCCAGAACGGTACTCCATACTCAAGGTAAAGTTTTACAAGGGATTTATATAGTGACAGAATTATGCTTTCCTCCCTTGCATCAATGCCTTTTTTAATACATGCTTGTATCTTAGAAGCCACTGCCCTGCATTGTCCACCCATCTTTAGCTTGTTATCTGTAAAGTACTCCAAAATCCCTTTCCTCCTCTGTTTTACTAAATCTAGTCCCATTTAAATAATAGGTCGGGGCGGAGCTAGCTGACCATACAGTGCCGGCGCACTAGTAAGGAGCTCTGTATCTATTGCAGACTATCAATATATTTCTACAGGCAGTTAACCTATAAAACTACTCAAAGCTTCCTCAAGCACTCCAGACGACTGATTCTGCGGGTCCTGGACAATCTAGGCTGAACCGAATTGCACTTTAAGGCTTTCTAGGAGAAGACACGTCTGCGGCCTAGTGCGGCATACCAGAACCCACCGACGGAAGCCCTCAAATTTGTGTCTAGGTAGTACTCCAGAGGGTCGGGGCTCCGCTCCGGAGTTATACCTACTATTCCCTGGCCGCAGACAAAGCTGATTGTCGACATCAGGAGTCATATGAGGCCAGCTCCTTGTGACCCTGTGGCCATTAACAAACACTAAGGCCAGGTCAGACAATCACTTAAGAGTAGCTGAAACTGTTCCACTCTCGGGATCCCCTCAAGATCCAGGCGATTAGGAGAGCAGCGATCCTGACTAGGTACCAGATAGAGTGGTGCAGCCAACAAACAACGATATTAAAGTAGTGAAGTGGAGCGAACGGCCACCATCTTGGATCTAGCTGAAGCGTCCGGAAAAGACGACACCTAAAACAGCGAAGCACAACACTGACATCAACTCCAGCAGTGTTAGAGAGGTAGACTAGTGCTGCCTGAATGCCTGCAACCTCCCTTCTGAAGAATTGAGGCCCCAGAAGTGACCGCATTGATCCTGTACATCAGCCAGCAACAGTGCACAGTGGTAGACTCGACAGATTGGTGAGACCTTAGCAATTACTTAAAATCAAGAAAATAGAGAGACGCACTCCCTGAGACAAAAAAATAGCTAGAAAAACTTCTGTGCTTGTCCACAAGGCCAGTGCCATTCAGGGTGCAGTCTCTTTTTGCACACTATGCCTTTTAACAGAGAAAAAATATCCTGTAGCATTTCAGTCTGATCCTGCCCAATGACAGTCCAGCGCCGAAATACCAGGCAAAACAAGACAAACAACAAACCCCAGACGTACGTTTCGGCCTCTCTTGGGCCTCGTCAGTGAGGTGCAGTTGCATATCTCTAGGTCATGTGTGCAAGGAGTCCAACGCCTGGTTTCCCCCTTTTTACTCTTAGGGAGACCCAAGAGTAATTTACATAAAATCAAGAAAATAGAGAGACGCACTCACTGAGACAGAACTCAGGGTGCAGTCTCTTTTTGCACACTATGCCTTTTCACAGAGAAAAAATATCCTGTAGCATATCAGTCTGATCCTGCCCAATGACAGTCCAGCACCGAAATACCAGGCAATTCTTTGAACAAGACTAACAACAAACCCAAGACGTATGTTTCGGCCTCTCTTGGGCCTCGTCAGTGAGGTGCAGTTGCATATCTCTAGGGCATGTGTGCAAGGAGTCCAAAGTCTGGTTCCCCCCTTTTACTCTTAGGGAGACCTAAGAGTAATTTACATAAAATCAAGAAAATAGAGAGACGCACTCACTGAGACAGAACAATAACTAGAAAAACTTCTGTGCTTGTCCAGAAGGTCATTGCCACTCAGGGTGCAGCCTCTTTTTGCACACTATGCCTTTTCACAGGGAAAAAATATCCTGTAGCATACCAGTCTGATCCTGCCCAATGACAGTCCAGCACCAAAATACCAGGCAATTCTTCTCTGAACAAGACAAACAACAAACCCCAGACGTACGTTTCGGCCTCTCTTGGGCCTTCGGCCGAAACGTACGTCTGGGGTTTGTTGTTTGTCTTGTTCAGAGAAGAATTGCCTGGTATTTTGGTACTGGACTGTCATTGGGCAGGATCAGACTGATATGCTACAGGATATGCTGTAACAGAGGCACAGGGCCCCTGACCACATTTTGGAGCACTCTGAGACTAACAAGGATCCTCCCTGCTGTCATACCAACCACAGTCTTATAAAGACATTTAATCCTAACCCTTTAAGTGTAGCAGGGATCTTAAAAGCAGTTGCAACCTCCTGATAACTCTTATACTGTACATAAGAGACTGTGCCATACCCTTCAAGCTGTACATTTTGTAGCAGCCTATATCCAGGATTTAGACTCAGGAACTAAGATTCAGTTTCTATTTCCCGGTTCCTGCAGGACCAACATTGTTAATTGGTAGCCCCCTCATCTCCTCCTTTCCTGTTCAGCTAGCCTCAGCAGGTCATCTCCTTTTTCCCTTCCATTAGGTCATACCCCCATTCCCTGAGGTGAGAGGGGATATCAAACATTAAAATATCGCCACATTCTACTATTGTATTACTTCTGTTTGTAATCATTTGCCATAGTTGAATCTTCTTTATACACTTATCAAAGAACAGTTTTTATACACTGGTAGCCCTCTCACTTCTCTCTTTCCTGTCCAGCTAGTCTAGATAGGCCACCTCCACCTTCCTTTTCCCGTACTATTAGGTCATATCCTCAGCCCCTGAAGTGAGAGTGGATAACAGAGTCTGCACTGGTATTGTAAGAATACTATTCTAACTACTCATTCTTATCACTTGATGTTACTTATATTGTATTTTACTGCATTAGTTTTACCCATCTGTTATAGGAGTGGTCCTTGGCCTCCTCCTCTCTCCACCCTTTCCTGCCCTGCTAGTCTGGGTAGGTCACTTCCCCTTTCCCCCCTTTAATTAGGACGTATCCCATACCCCGGGTGAGAGAGAGAAGGCTAATTACCGAAACTCAATTACCTGTAATTGTTTAAACCTTCAGTGGTGTCCCACCAGTGCTCAAAATCCCCTATAGTCCTTACCCCTCCACTGTAATATTACACTGAAGGAAGTCACAAACCTCAGTTAATAGCACTCCCTCACTCCACCCCTCTCTGGAAACCTAGTGACTTAATTACCAACCCCACATATTTTCAGGAGAGCATTCCTCCTGCTCCTGCACCTGAGAAGCAACTATACAGTACAGCCAGTTACTTGCTTTCCCGCACCTAGCCTAGCCCCGAATCATTATGGTCTAGAGGTGCTGGTGGGACGCTACCTAGCCCTGCTCTGCTATTGTATAAGAAGTTAACCAGACTGTTGACCTATTTTCATTGGTGAACTGTACTGACTCTATATTGTAAGTATAACAAAAAATTAGATGTAGACTAGTCAACAATGCCTCATACCTCGAGGAGACACACAAAGACTCCAACCACCGCCAAGAAAACGGTCTATGACCATTTTACCCACAGCTATGGAGACCAATAGAGATCTGAGTGATCAAGATGATGATGAGGAGTTGCAGTCAAGTGTACAATCTGTTCCTTCTCAGCATTTCATCACCAAATCCACTCTACAAAAGATGCTGGCCTCTCAGACACACTCCATCACTCAGGAGATCAAACGCAACTCTGCTGAGTTAAAGAAGGACATATCTGAAATTGGTGAGAGAGTAGACAAACTCGAACGCAAGCAAGATGACATGGCAGTCGATCAAACCAACTTACTTTCCTACATGGAAAATCTAGCTGACCAGTTAACGCAACTGAAAATCAATTTAGCAGACGTTGAGGACAGAGCCCGCAGGAACAACATATGATTCAAGGACATTCCAGAGAGCATTGCAGCAGCAGACCTGCAGGATTTTCTCCGGGCACTCTATAAAGAGCTAGTAGGTACACTGGAAGGCCTGGTAAGCACCATGGAGAGAGTTCATAGAGCACTAAGAGCGAGAACAGTGCCCCAAGACAAGCTGAGAGACGTAATATTCTGCTTTCATAGCTTTGTCTATAAAGACAATTTGATGCAAGCTGAGTTAAAAAAAATCACCTCTCTCTGAAAAGATATCCAACTCCTCCCAGATTTTTCTGTGCACACCCGGCAACATCGTAAAACATACCAACCAGTCACCTCTGTCCTCCGTAAAGCTAATGTTAAGTATATATGGGGATACCCCACAAACCTTATTATCACAAAGGACAATCAAACCCATGTCGCTTCTTGCATCCTAGGGTTTGCAAAATGATCCACCTCCCTCACAACCAACTACAAACCCAAAATTGCGAGCATCAGCCCCTGAATGGTCTTTCCGGGAGCAAAGAGCAAAACGCCCTAGGACATTCCAACCTCAAGAACCCACCTGAACTTGATTACTCCTAGCTCAACCTTCAAAGCATGTTATCAAATTGCTGGTATCTCGCTTCAAATACAGTTTTGATCTACCAAAAGTTGATAAGTTTACACTCTATACTTGATACAACCTATGCACTTACTTGTTAAACCAGGTTAACTGTCTTTTAGATAATGTTGTTATTAAGGAGCGGGGCTTGTATTGTTAGCTCCTGTTTCTTGTTTTTTTCTCCTTTAATTATTGTTCTCCCTCCCCAACAGAAGCCCACGCCAGGGTTCTATTGTGGTGGACTATTTCCACCGAATCTGACAAATACCCCCACCTATATACCCCACCCAACTCAACCCCTTTTCCCCCCTTCTTCTCACTTCTTTTTTCTCCTCCCACCTCTATATACAAATCTCGGCCACTTACCCACGCACGCAACTCACGCCCTGCGAAGTCCATGACTATCCTTAAACTGTTAACACACAACTTGAGAGGCTTAAACTCACCACATAAGCAGAGTTAATTGCTGAGATCCCTCAAATTCCATAATCCTGATGTGGTTTTCTTACAGGAACCACACTGAACATCTGTCAGCCCCCAACGGCTACTCTCCAAAGACTACACAGTACTAGAATATGCCACATTCTCTAAAATGAGGTAGGTCATACAAATACACAAGAGAATCGCTTATGAACAAATCCAGGTCATTAAAGAACCCCAAGCCAGATCTCTGATACTGGTCTGCAAACTTAACCATGTGCCCTATACCTTAGTATCTATCTACCTCCCTAATACCCACCAGCCAAAATGCTTGCAACGAATAGTATCTACAGTGGAACAAGTCAAGCAGGGTTATCCTTGCGGGTGACTTTAATATGGTTTGGGACTCTAACGGCTAGATTTGGAGTTTGGCGGTAAAAGGGCTGTTAACGCTCCGCGGGTTTTTTTCTGGCCGCACCATAAAATTAACTCTGGTATCGAGAGTTAAAACAAATGCTGCGTTAGGCTCCAAAAAAGGAGCGTAGAGCATTTTTACCGCAAATACAACTCTCGATACCAGAGTTGCTTACGGACGCGGCCGGCCTCAAAAACGTGCTCGTGCACGATTCTCCCATAGGAAACAATGGGGCTGTTTGAGCTGAAAAAAAACCTAACACCTGCAAAAAAGCAGCGTTCAGCTCCTAACGCAGCCCCATTGTTTCCTATGGGGAAACACTTCCTACGTCTGCACCTAACACTCTAACATGTACCCCGAGTCTAAACACCCCTAATCTTACACTTATTAACCCCTAATCTGCCGCCCCCGCTATCGCTGACCCCTGCATTACACTTTTAACCCCTAATCTGCCGCTCCGTAAACCGCCGCCACCTACGTTATCCCTATGTACCCCTAATCTGCTGCTCTAACATCGCCGACCCCTATGTTATATTTATTAACCCCTAATCTGCCCCCCACAACGTCGCCGACACCTACCTACACTTATTAACCCCTAATCTGCCGACCGGACCTGAGCGCTACTATAATAAAGTTATTAACCCCTAATCCGCCTCACTAACCCTATCATAAATAGTATTAACCCCTAATCTGCCCTCCCTAACATCGCCGACACCTAACTTCAATTATTAACCCCTAATCTGCCGACCGGAGCTCACCGCTATTCTAATAAATGTATTAACCCCTAAAGCTAAGTCTAACCCTAACACTAACACCCCCCTAAGTTAAATATAATTTTTATCTAACGAAATAAATTAACTCTTATTAAATAACTTATTCCTATTTAAAGCTAAATACTTACCTGTAAAATAAATCCTAATATAGCTACAATATAAATTACATTTATATTATAGCTATTTTAGGATTAATATTTATTTTACAGGTAACTTTGTATTTATTTTAACCAGGTACAATAGCTATTAAATAGTTAAGAACTATTTAATAGTTACCTAGTTAAAATAATTACAAATTTACCTGTAAAATAAATCCTAACCTAAGTTATAATTAAACCTAACACTACCCTATCAATAAAATAATTAAATAAACTACCTACAATTACCTACAATTAACCTAACACTACACTATCAATAAATTAATTAAACACAATTGCTACAAATAAATACAATTAAATAAACTATCTAAAGTACAAAAAATAAAAAAGAACTAAGTTACAGAAAATAAAAAAATATTTACAAACATAAGAAAAATATTACAACAATTTTAAACTAATTACACCTACTCTAAGCCCCCTAATAAAATAACAAAGACCCCCAAAATAAAAAATTCCCTACCCTATTCTAAAATACAAAAATTACAAGCTCTTTTACCTTACCAGCCCTGAACAGGGCCCTTTGCGGGGCATGCCCCAAGAAGTTCAGCTCTTTTGCCTGTAAAAAAAAACATACAATACCCCCCCCCCAACATTACAACCCACCACCCACATACCCCTAATCTAACCCAAACCCCCCTTAAATAAACCTAACACTAAGCCCCTGATGATCTTCCTACCTTGTCTTCACCATGCCAGGTTCACCGATCCGTCCTGGCTCCAAGATCTTCATCCAACCCAAGCGGGGGCTAGACATCCACTGAAGAAGTCCAGAAGAGGGTCCAAAGTCTTCCTCCTATCCGGCAAGAAGAGGACATCCGGACCGGCAAACATCTTCTCCAAGCGGCATCTTCTATGTTCTTCCATCCGATGACGACCGGCTCCATCTTGAAGACCTCCAGCGCGGATCCATCCTCTTCTTCCGACGACTAGACGACGAATGACGGTTCCTTTAAGGGACGTCATCCAAGATGGCGTCCCTCGAATTCCGATTGGCTGATAGGATTCTATCAGCCAATCGGAATTAAGGTAGGAATTTTCTGATTGGCTGATGGAATCAGCCAATCAGAATCAAGTTCAATCCGATTGGCTGATCCAATCAGCCAATCAGATTGAGCTCGCATTGTATTGGCTGATCGGAACAGCCAATAGAATGCGAGCTCAATCTGATTGGCTGATTGGATCAGCCAATCGGATTGAACTTGATTCTGATTGGCTGATTCCATCAGCCAATCAGAAAATTCCTACCTTAATTCCGATTGGCTGATAGAATCCTATCAGCCAATCGGAATTCGAGGGACGCCATCTTGGATGACGTCCCTTAAAGGAACCGTCATTCGTCGTCTAGTCGTCGGAAGAAGAGGATGGATCCGCGCTGGAGGTCTTCAAGATGGAGCCGGTCGTCATCGGATGGAAGAACATAGAAGATGCCGCTTGGAGAAGATGTTTGCCGGTCCGGATGTCCTCTTCTTGCCGGATAGGAGGAAGACTTTGGACCCTCTTCTGGACTTCTTCAGTGGATGTCTAGCCCCCGCTTGGGTTGGATGAAGATCTTGGAGCCAGGACGGATCGGTGAACCTGGCATGGTGAAGACAAGGTAGGAAGATCATCAGGGGCTTAGTGTTAGGTTTATTTAAGGGGGGTTTGGGTTAGATTAGGGGTATGTGGGTGGTGGGTTGTAATGTTGGGGGGGGGGTATTGTATGTTTTTTTTTACAGGCAAAAGAGCTGAACTTCTTGGGGCATGCCCCGCAAAGGGCCCTGTTCAGGGCTGGTAAGGTAAAAGAGCTTGTAATTTTTGTATTTTAGAATAGGGTAGGGAATTTTTTATTTTGGGGGTCTTTGTTATTTTATTAGGGGGCTTAGAGTAGGTGTAATTAGTTTAAAATTGTTGTAATATTTTTCTTATGTTTGTAAATATTTTTTTATTTTCTGTAACTTAGTTCTTTTTTATTTTTTGTACTTTAGATAGTTTATTTAATTGTATTTATTTGTAGCAATTGTGTTTAATTAATTTATTGATAGTGTAGTGTTAGGTTAATTGTAGGTAATTGTAGGTAGTTTATTTAATTATTTTATTGATAGGGTAGTGTTAGGTTTAATTATAACTTAGGTTAGGATTTATTTTACAGGTAAATTTGTAATTATTTTAACTAGGTAACTATTAAATAGTTCTTAACTATTTAATAGCTATTGTACCTGGTTAAAATAAATACAAAGTTACCTGTAAAATAAATATTAATCCTAAAATAGCTATAATATAAATGTAATTTATATTGTAGCTATATTAGGATTTATTTTACAGGTAAGTATTTAGCTTTAAATAGGAATAAGTTATTTAATAAGAGTTAATTTATTTCGTTAGATAAAAATTATATTTAACTTAGGGGGGTGTTAGTGTTAGGGTTAGACTTAGCTTTAGGGGTTAATACATTTATTAGAATAGCGGTGAGCTCCGGTCGGCAGATTAGGGGTTAATAATTGAAGGTAGGTGTCGGCGATGTTAGGGAGGGCAGATTAGGGGTTAATACTATTTATGATAGGGTTAGTGAGGCGGATTAGGGGTTAATAACTTTATTATAGTAGCGCTCAGGTCCGGTCGGCAGATTAGGGGTTAATAAGTGTAGGTAGGTGTCGGCGACGTTGTGGGGGGCAGATTAGGGGTTAATAAATATAACATAGGGGTCGGCGATGTTAGGGGCAGAAGATTAGGGGTACATAGGGATAACGTAGGTGGCGGCGATTTGCGGTCGGAAGATTAGGGGTTAATTATTTTAAGTAGCTTGCGGCGACGTTGTGTGGGGCAAGTTAGGGGTTAATAAATATAATATAGGGGTCGGCGGGGTTAGGGGCAGCAGATTAGGGGTACATAAGTATAACGTAGGTGGCGGTCGGCAGATTAGGGGTTAAAAATTTTAATCGAGTGGCGGCGATGTGGGGGGACCTCGGTTTAGGGGTACATAGGTAGTTTATGGGTGTTAGTGTACTTTAGGGTACAGTAGTTAAGAGCTTTATGAACCGGCGTTAGCCAGAAAGCTCTTAACTCCTGCTTTTTTCAGGCGGCTGGAGTCTTGTCGTTAGAGCTCTAACGCTCACTTCAGAAACGACTCTAAATACCGGAGTTAGAAAGATCCCATTGAAAAGATAGGCTACGCAAATGGCGTAGGGGGATCTGCGGTATGGAAAAGTCGCGGCTGTAAAGTGAGCGTTAGACCCTTTAATCACTGACTCCAAATACCAGCGAGCGGCCAAAACCAGCGTTAGGAGCCTCTAACGCTGGTTTTGACGGCTACCGCCGAACTCTAAATCTAGGCCTAAATTAGATAGGAAAACCAGGAACCTCAATAAACACAACCCCACGCCAAACATCTTGCCCTTAAAAGGGACACTGAACCCAAATCTTTTTCTTTCGTGATTCAGATATAGCATGCAATTTTAAGCAACTTTCTAATTTACTCTTATTGTCAAATTTTCTTCATTCTCTTGATATCTTTATTTGAAAAGCAAGAATGTAAGTTTAGATGCCGGTCCATTTTTGGTGAACAACCTGGGTTGTTCTTGCTGATTGGTGGATAAATTCACCCACCAATAAACAAGTGCTGTCCAGAGTACTGAACCAAAAATTGTCTGGCTCCTTAGCTTAGATGCCTTCTTTTTCAAATAAAGATAGCAAGAGAATGAAGAAATTTGACTAAAATTGCATGCTCTATCTGAATCACAAAAGAAAAAAATTTGGGTTCAGTGTCCCTTTAAATTCAGAAGTATTATATCAGTCTGGCTATTATGACATTTGGGGATCCCTACACCCTAGAGACAATGGAGCCGATTTATCAATGTCTGTCTGACATGATACGCTGTAGCAGGCTCGTGCAGGCTCATGCGAAAACAGGGGCATCAAGCTCCATTTGGAGCTTGATAATTCAGCACCATAGACTATACACATTTCTCCAATCCACATAAAACATACTCCAGACTAGACTACATTTTCGGCTCTGCAGAAACCCTAGACCTAATCAAACAAACAAATATCTCATTATGCTCCTAGTCTGATCACGACTTTGTTATTACCGACCTTTTTTCTACGGATAACTTCCGAACTAAATCCTCTTGGCGTCTCCTCCATCATATTCTGTCTGATATTCCTTTCCGCAAAGAACTCCGAAAATATATTATCCACTTCACCCAAATTAACAACAACATGCTAGTTCTGGATCATATCCTATGGGGAGCGGCTACCTCATTAGAGACAGGCCCACCTTAAAAAAACAGGCTGGTTTGTCCCTTGCTCAGTCTCACCTTAAGCTGCGAACATTAGAAACCGTTAACTGTTCTACCCCCTCAACACTTGTCACAGACCAAATCACAAAACTCAAAAACCATATCTGTCAATTTAAACTACGGCACACCCAAATAAACTTACTGAAATTGAAACAATTATTTTACCACAAGAGCAATAAAGCCGATACTCTTTTGGCAAACATACTGAGACATAGGATGAGTACTGCCCGTATACACCAAATAGGACATAATAATCAACTTTTTAAACTTCCTTCACAAATAGATAGAATTATATAATATAGAACAGACGGAAGGCCAAAAAGCAACTTCCCCATCAGTATCCACGCTTTCTTAAAAACCCTCAAGCTCCCAACTCTCGGAGATGAGCATTGCGACTTATTGCCCCTTTTACACTTGGAGAGGTTAAACAGGTTATTAAAAACTTGAAAGCTTTCAAGACCCCAGGCCCAGACGGTTACCCAGCATTCTTCTACAAAACTTATATAAGTGAATTGTCTTCTCTTCTTCTCAGACTTTTTAACCTGGCCAAGGAGGAGGGAAGCTTCGGCAGAGAATTCCTTAAAGCCACAATAGTCACCATCCCAAAACCCCTAAAACACCCATCTCTCTGTTCTAGTTATAGACCTATTTCCTTCATACATGTAAATGTTAAAATATATGCCAAATTACTAGCAAATCGCATGTCAAAATTACTTCCTCATCTCATTAATTCAGACCAGGTAGGCTTCATACCCAATCGCGAAGGACCCAACAACACCAGGTGCTTACTCAATATCCTTACTGAATCTACTAGACTAAACAGACTTTTTTTGGTCATTTCATTCACTAGACACAGAAAAGGCCTTTGATCGGGTCCGTTGTAATTACTTATGGGAGATCCTGAAGGCCTTTAGATTTCCCAAGGAGACGACGACAGCCATCCAAGCCCTATATTCCACACCCAACAGTTAAAGGACTAGGATATCACTCCCTCCCCTTCTCAATCTCCAAATGTACTAGACAGGGCTGTCCCCTCTCACCCCTTTTATTCGCTCTAGCAATTGAGCCTCTGGCAGAACAAATTAGGACTGATAAACAGATAGACGTAATCACCCTGTTTGGCACAACGCATAAGATAGCTCTCTTTGCAGATGACGTGACAGTTTTTTCAGGCAGACCCGACGACTTGAATCCCTAGACTCAAAATCTTCGGGAACCTGTCCTTTTATAAATTAAACCTATTCAAAACAGAAATATTTACATAGGGTATCTCCCAGGACCAAATTCAACTTCTCCAAACTCAACATCAGGCCACTTGAGTGGATAATTATGTCACATATCTTGGAGTCAAACTCTCGAACAACATGCCCCAGATAATTAAAGATAACTACCACCCTCTCTTTGCTGAGTTACGAACCCTAAAAGACCAATGGAAATATACCCACATATCCTGGATAGAACAAACGGCCCTAAAAATTACTTTCCTACCTAAAATTACATACCTTTCTAGATGCCTCCCAATTAGAGTCCCCAGACACCTATTCCTTCAATTTCAAAGCAAATTTACTAAGTATATCTGGCAACATAAATCCCCTAGAGTGGCACACAAAATCTTGCAAAATACCATACATCTGGGTGGTCTAGCCTCACCCTCCATAATTCGATATTATCAGGGAGCCATACTTACGCATGTGTCACAATGGGGAGCACTGAATTCCCCTAGTAAATGGAAAGTAATCATAAATATCTTCTCTTATTATAGGATTAAGGTCAGGTTTAATATACATACAAAGTCCTCCACCCCTTTTATTACTCATGTCCCCCTAAATAAAGTATAACCCTCTAAGGGCTAGATTACGAGTGGCATCCTAACAGCCGCACGTAAGCAATAAGAGATTTCTCTTTTTGCGCATCAAAAGTAGTTTGCGTACTATAAGTTTAAAGGAAACACGTTTGCTCAAGCACAGTTGAATTTAATGCGTGTCGGGAGAGTGTGACTTCAGAGTTCTGGTTAACTGCTATGCAAGACTAAAAAGTTGCAATAAAACACACAGCGGTCCCCTAATGGGATAAGTGGAGTAAAAATCACAGCTAAAAATACAAAGGATAAGAGTGCGCTAAAAAAGCTCTACCATAAATTAATAACAATAACTAGTAACACTATAGTATTTAAACTATAGCCAGAATATTTCAAGAGTGGTAAGAATCAATATATATCACCTAAGTTTTAATAGACAAGCATATACAGTATTTAAATGAAAATATATTTATGTATTCAATAATCCTTAAAAACATTTATATAAAATAAGGTGCACCTTATGAACATTCAATGACACTTATCAACATAAATTCATATATTCGTAACCTTAAAAAATCGATAGGGCTACTCATAAAAATTATTCCATACAAATGCAATGGGTAGCTTAAATTTTTTTTAGACTTAGGTTTTTTATTTTGGGGGGGGGGGGGTACTGTTACGGGGACTTTGTAATTATTAGGTAAAAGAGCTGTTTAACTTAGGGCAATGCCCTACAAAAGGCCCTTTTAAGGGCTATTGGTAGTTTATTGTTAGGTTAGGGGGTGTTTTTATTTTGAGGAAGCATTTTTTGTTTTTATAGGGGTATTAGATTTAGGTATTTTTTATTTCACAGTTAAGTTTTTATTTATTTAAAGATAGTTATACTGTAAATTTAATTTAAAATTAGGGGGGTATTGGGTTTAGGGGTTAATAGTTTAATTTAGTGTGTTGCGATGTGGGTGGCCTGTGGTTTAGGGGTTAATAGGTTTATTTTATTAGTAGCAATGTGGGGGGGGCGGCGGTTTAGGGGTTTATAGGTTTATTTAGTGTTGGCGATGTCGAGGGCGGCGGATTAGGGGTTAATCATTTTATTTAGTGTCAGCGATGTTGGGGAGCGGTGGATTAGGGGTGTTTAGACTAGGGGTTTATGTTAGGGTTTTAACTTTCTTTTCCCCATAGACATCAATAGTTATTTTCTAACACTTTCTCTGTATTGATGTCTATGGGGGAAAGCATGTACAAGCACGTAAAGTCAGGCCTTAGGTTTTGTGCGGTATGGAGCTTTAACGCACAACAAGAGAAGGTTTTTTAGTAATTTGTAATGGCAGTGCTATGGAAAGTGCGATAATGCTAATTTTTTGCGTTATTTACACACCCGGTATAGCGCAAAACTTGTAATCTTGGTGAAAGAAAAGCATCCTTAATCACTCAGTAAATATCCATAAATTACCAATACAGGTGGCCCTCGTTTTACAACGGTTCAATTTACACCGTTTCAGAATAACAACCTTTTTTCCAATGCTTTTCTATTGAAAAGCATTGAGAAGCCGTGCATTTATTAAAATATCGAGTAGGTGGAGCTGTCCGCTTGTGTTGCAACAAAGCCAAGCAAGCTGAAATTAATCAGTTTAACCAGACCTGAGATATTGAGCAGATTTCAAAGGAACAAGATCTTCCTGTCTATAAATCAGTCCAGATTGGAATGCATAGAAACAAAGAACTGTTTGCAGAAAAATGCAAGTGAAGTCTGTGTTGTGTGATTATTTTATTAGGTTTATAATGCTGCTTAGCATTTAAAGTCTTCATTTCAAAGCTTTAAAAATAATGTATTAGGTGTTACTTATGACAATTTTGAGAGGGGCCTGGAACCTATCTCCCTCACTTCCCATTGACTTACATTATAAATTGGGTTTCAATTTACAACGGTTTCGATTTACAACCATTCCTTCTGGAACCTAACCCCGGCGTAAACTGAGGGCTACCTGTACAGTATTTCAACTAAATCACCACTCCATTTCACCCCTTTCCTATGGGTAGTCTCAGATAAAATGTAATACATACAATTCCACTTAAAAATCAGAAACAAAAAATGTCATGCGCTCACCGTACATAGAAACCAAGCTTATCAATATGTCCCCATATGTAAAGGGCCTGTTGAATGTAGCTTTTGCCAGCATGCTGTCACATCCATCTCTCATTAAAGGGACAGTCTAGTCCAAAATAAACTTTCATGATTTAGATAGGGCATGTAATTTTAAACAATTTTCCAATATACTTTTTTCACCAAATGTGCTTTCTCTTGGTATTCTTAGTTGAAAGCTAAAACTAGGAGGTTCATATGCTAATTTCTTAGACCTTGAAGGTTTCCTCTTTCTGAATGCATGTTGACAGTCTTTTACCACTAGAGGGTGTTAGTTCATGTGTGTTATATAGATAACACTGTGCTCATGCACGTGGAGTTACCTAGGAGCCAGCACTCATTGGCTAAAGTGCAAGTCTGTCAAATGAACTGAAATAAGGGGCAGTTTGCAGAGGCTTAGATACAAGATAATCACAGAGGTAAAAAGTGTATTAATATAGAGGTAAAAAGTGTATTCATATAACTGTGATTGTTATGCAAAACTAGGGAATAGGTAATAAATATACATGTGCGATTCGGTTCGGCCCGAATCGAAATTCGGACGAATTTGTTCGAATTCGGAGATTCGGATCGATTCGAATTTCCGAATTGCGGTAGTTCCGAATCTACCGAATAAATCCGAATCGATTCGAATTTATTCGGTAGATTCGGATGGCTGTGTATTACACTAGTATAGTAGTGTAATACACAGCACATCCCACTTTACAGTGACCGAATTTCCAAAAATCCGAATCGATTCGAACCGAATCGAACCGAACGTGAACCGAATTTTTTCGAATCCGAAAGAATCCGAAACGAATTCATTCGATTTCTTCCGAATTCGAATCGATCCGAACCGAAATTCGAATCGGTCCGAATCTAACCGAATTTTTCGCGGCTGCACATGTCTAGTAATAAAGGGATTATCAATCTTTTAAAACAATAAAAATTCTGGTGTAGACTGTCCCTTTAACAGACAACTACCAAAAGTTCTCAAGTTTAAAGAAGCAAAAGGTTTATCTGTAATTTGCTTTACCTGAAATTAATTAAATTAAGAAGATTACAAACAACATATTGTAAGTTTAATGTTTCTGAATTCTGACACTATAAATATATCATATTCTACTTTTGATTATTACAATACCATGCACTGAAGTTTCCACTATAACTTGGGTTTCAAGTTGACTTGGCATTTGCTTTGTTCTAAGCATGATGAAGTTGTTGAGCAGATCTGATTTGGTTTTTGATTGTATTTCTGGTTCATAAAAATCTGCTGCTTTGCTGTTGCTTGAAAAGCATGCTTCTTTAGGTGTTGTGCTAACATCATTCCCATTACTTAGTGCCAACTCACATGTAGGTAATTGTGCATTATTTTTGAATCCTTGATTTAAATAAGAGGTATATGCATCAATTGTATCCTTCACTGTACAGAGTGCAAACTCACTATTTTCTACCTCACTGTGAGTAACAATAGAAGATACTTGATTTTCCTCAAGTATATTAGTTTTTAAAAGTTTTATTTTTGGGGAAGCACAATTAATAGACTGTAATTGACTATTTTGTAAACACGTCTTTTGTTTCATAAAAACTGCCTTCTCTTCCATTACATCTGCAAATAAAGACAAAAAAAGAAATTGAGAACTTCTACTCATAGTAAACTGGGGTGTCAATTGCAGAACAATATTAAAGTGACACTGAACCCAAATGTTTTATTTCGTGATTCAGATAGAGCATGCAATTTTAAGTAACTTTCTAATTTACTCCTATTATCAATTTTTCTTCATTCTCTTGCCATCTTTATTTGAAAAAGAAGGCATCTAAGGTTTTTTTTTGGTTCAGACTCTGGACAGCAGTTTTTTTTATTGGTGGATGAATTTATCCACCCAGGTTGTTCACCAAAAATGGGCCGGCATCTAAACTTACATTCTTGAATTTCAAATAAAGATACCAAGAGAATGAAGAAAATTTGATAATAGGAGTAAATTAGAAAGTTGCTTAAAATGTCATGCTCTATCTGAATCACGAAAGAAACAATTTGGGTTCAGTGTCCCTTTAATTATCCTTTCTGCTAGCAACTACTAGGGTTTATACACATGGAAGATAGTTTTAAAGTTTTGGTTGATGGAGATCATAAAGAATAAGGCCTTGTTGATGAAAAGTAATTTGTGTAGTAATTAGATATTAATTTAATAATCATTCAAAACCAATCCTATAGTTTCTGAGCTATGCTACATAATTATTAATATTTTATGCTAATTAAAGTGGCTGGTATAACAAAAACAAACTTTTAGTCCCATTTCTACCAGTAACACAGGGCAAGCAATGGTTTAACCATTTCTGCCAGTAAGACAAAACAGATATATGAATTAACACCTTTCAGCCAGTGATAGTAATTGTTTCTTTTATATGCTGGTGAGAGTCCTCGATCATTACATGTGAGATTACACTCCAGTCCACTTGGAGGAGACAAAAACACGGATACATTCCAGAGCTTTAATCCCTCCCACTATCAGAGAATCTCTCCATTTTTGCTTCTAAGGTGGAGTGAGGTTAATTCTTAAGTGCTGACCCACATGTCGTAGATTGGGGTTCTCTAATCTGAGACTCAATTTCCCCCTCATGTAGAATAGAGGGGAAGACTGGAGTTTCAGCCTGGCAGGCAGTGAGAATTTTCTCCCAGTGTGAAAATGTGTCAGGCCTCCCTGTGAAATATGGATTTAGCAGTCTACAGTGTGCTGCTTCTTGAAAGATCCTCGGCACTGTGGTTGCACTGCCTCAAATGGGCCATCTGCTGCAAGCAGTCTTCTGCAGCTGAGGTAAGCAAAGCAGACAAAGGGTCTGACAGGTAAGTACTTTGCACCTTCAAGGGCACTGGCTATTAGTATTTAGTATGAACATGTACACATGATTCACATCATCAGCCTGGGGACACGTAAACACACATCACCTTTTGTTAAAGCAGTTTGGGCACATTTGGGCAATTTAAATAACTTAATATTTTTGACATCCGAGCTTTAAGAGTAGTGTTACCAGCTTTAGTGCTTTTTAGTCTTAACAGAGATATTAACGCAAACCTCTCACTTATAGCAGCACTATAAATTACATTTCTGCATAGGAAACTGCTTGAGTTGTATCTCTCTCAGATAGCGCTGAGTGCACTAAAGGTTACACTTTTGGCATGAAGTTTGTGCACCTTTTCTGACTTCTCTCTAAGGTGTGGCAGCTATCTTGTAATGGCAGATTAATTACCTGTACCTATACAGGTGTATATGAGAGTTTATTTTAACTCATACTATGGGGGTAGATTTAACCCGACATCGCTAAATTGCGACAGCATATGCTATCGGCATTTAACATTGCACAAGCATTTCACAAGAAATGCTTGTGCAATGCCGCCCCTTGCACATTCGCAGCCATTTCAGCCGCTAGCAGGGGGTGTCAATCATACCAATTGTATCTGATCTTACGACTGCTGCTTCTTAACTTACGTTTCCAGCGAGCCAGAAATATCGGGCACAGCAAGCAACATCAACTGCTTGATAAATCTCCCCCTATGCATTATTGACGCATTGCTGTTAAATATACACTACAGTTATAATACAGTTTTTATAGTGGGGCTAAAACTAATTCAAATATACTGTTAAATTTAACTTTCAGGGTCAACCTACTTCTTTGGGGCCTTCTTTTTTCCAACAGAGATTTGTCTGACAAGAGGTTTAAAACCTTTTCAAGCTGGAAAGCCTGTTACCAGACATCTACCGCATGGTGTGGCAAACATTTTGAAGAGGATGAGAGAGGATAGTGTTGGAGTCTTTTAGGATGCCTTAAAGGACCACTAAATACAGTAGAATAGCATAATTAGCAAGTGCATAATAAAAAGACAATTCAATAACACTGAATCTGAATTTCAAATAAGCAGTAGATTTTTATTTTAAAATTTCATTTTTTCCCCATTTGCCAGCCCCCTGTATCATGTGACAATCATCAGCTAATCCCAGACTAGTATACGTATACCCTGTGAGCGTGTGCACATGCTCAGTAAGAGCTGGTGCCTCAGAAAGTGTGTATAGAAAAAGAATGTGCAAAATTTGAAATGCATATAAGTAAATAGAAAAGACTCTTAAAACAGCATGCCTATCTGAATAATTAAAGCTTAATTGTGACTTTAGTGTCTCTTTAAGTTTTTTAAATTTTCTTAAGGACAGTTTGGAGAAGGCTTGGATTTTACCTTTGGAAGGTCCTCTTCCTGTTAGCCTTGTCTTCGGCTAGGAAGGTGTCTGCCCTGTGTTGCAGGTTTACTTCTTGAGCTCCATCAGGATACGTTTTTGCTATGGAACAGTCCTTCTGCCTAGTTCTTAAAAACTGTAAGGAAGGACTTCTCAATTTGAGGTTTTTAGGCCTCTCAAACGGTTATGATGTTACTAACTACTTTGGACTTCTGCCTTCTTTGTCCATTTTCTGGAGTCTGGACGTCGCAAGAGTCACTAATGTTCTTGGATTTTTGGAGTAAAGCTTTTACATGTTTATTATACTGGGTTTTCAGAAAGTCTCCCCATAAAATCCTAAAAGTAACCTATATGAGATGCTTCATTTAAAAGAAGATTATGCTTTCCTGATGGTTAACATCCACAAGCCCCCCTTTTACTTTTATACAGTTGACAGCAGGACTTATTTGTACTGTATTTGCCCTGATTTGCCCTTTCCTGTCCTCTACTTAGCCATATGTATGACTGAGGGATTCTCGGGTAGTGGGAGGGATTAAAGCTCTGAAATGTAGGAGTGTTTTTGCCCTCCTCCTAGTGGACTGGAGTTTAATCCCACATGTAATGATTTTATGGACTCTCATAATCATAAAATAAATTAATTTATCAGGTAAGGATAAATTGTGTTTTTTCCCCAATATTCCAATCCATTAAAAAAAAAAAACTTATGATAACCCATTTATCACTCACTTCACGGCAACTTGTTAAAACAATTTGATAACAGTATTCAAACAGAAAACACTCTCATAGCTACATTTCTCATTATGACTAATTGTAATTCAATCGACTTGATCTCTTGAAAAAAAAAAAAAACATGTTGGCCTCCTTCATAAAGCATATATTGTCTGTAAACTGGCTTGCTTAGTTCCCATTAAAAAAACACTATTGTTTACTGATTCAATACAAAGTTTAAAAAAAGTTTAAAATTATGAAAGATCTACACAACTTATATTTGGACATCAGAATGCTTATTCTTGCAACAAACTACATAAAGTATATATTAATAGAAATATTAAAATCGAAGGGATGGAAAGGTCAAAATTTAAATATGCAAGGGTGTATTTTAATTTTTTAAATAGAATAATGTTTGCAATATATGTCTATTAGCAACATTGCTATTATTAAAAGTTATTACTGTTAGCAACATATGTTCATATGCTGTGAGTACAATGTCATCAGTTGTGGTGTGTCTAATCTTTCAAACAATGGTCACTTTTCCCAATTAAGTACTTATATGGGGAACTAGGGTTCTTATTAGATCCTAAAAGTGACCTACATGTGATGCTTAAATTAAAAGAGGATTATCCTTTCATTCATACGAGGGGTACTGAATGCTGTAAACTGTCTTTGGGGGATATGGACTATGATGAACCTCAATAGAGTACAGCAGGTACATGACTGCTAATTTATCACAATCACCTACTAATGAGGGAGTCTCCCTCTTTTTAGAATAGGATCTCATGACCTTCTTTATTGTATATTCAAAGGGGATACAAAATGTGAAAACCACCAGTATCCATGTTGATTACCACACATCTATCTCCCTCTTTAATTTAAAGTTTACTCCAAAATTTGTATTGTTTAAAAAGATAGAAAGATAGATAAACCATTTTTTATCCATTCCCCAACTTGGTTTAGTTAAAAGGATAGAAAGGTCACAATTGAAATGTGCATGTGCGCGTTTTAATTTGAAATGCATTCATTTTTGTAATATACTGTTTGCAATAATGCTTCTAATAAAAGTTATGACTGTTTTTCTGCAGCATATCCAGCGCGTGCCTGTGCAGTGGTGCGTGTTGCTTCAGAAGATGCAATTTGTGTCATACAAGCCACTGCTGACTGAGAAGGTGTAGTGTCTGAATACTCGTGCACAGACCTTTACAGGATACGTGCGTATGCTGCAGAAAAACAGTAATAACTTTTACTAGAAGCATTTTTGCTAATGGAAGTATATTTTAAAAATGCTTATTTTTCACATTGAAATACATACATGCACATTTCAATTTTGACCTTTCTATCCCTTTAATATACTTTTTACCTTTTGTGATTACCTTGTATCTAAGCCTCTTCTGACCGCCCCCTAATCACATGGCTATTCATTTATTATCTATTGATTTGCATTTTAGCCAATTAGTGCTGTGTCCTGCACAACTCCATGTTAGTGAGCACAATGTTATCTATATGGCACACATGGATTAGCAGTCTCTTTTTGTGAAAAGCTAATAAAACAGCATGTGATAATAGGCTGTCTGTAGTGACTTAGAAACAGGCAGACATGTAGAAGTTTAAATGTCATAAAGTATATTGATATAACAATGCTGGTTGTGCAAAGTTGGGGAATGGGTAATAAAGGCATTATCTATCTTTCTAAACAATAACAATTTTGGTGTAGAGTGACTGGCCCTTTAATTAGAAGGGAATATGATCTTTCACTTAAAAGAGAAGGTTCCCTTCTTTTTAACAAGTAGTCATATGGCCCTCAGAGAACACCCATTCCTTGAGGCCAGCATGGCAGGTGATCATCATTTTTCATGGTGGTCTCCTGTGTCCTAAGGACACAAAGACTAAGCCCCTAGTCAATTTTTTAGGAAACTTTGGCTGTTAGAGCATGCTCCCTCAAAATAGTAGTTTTAGTAACTCTTGTTACAACTTTCAATGACATATTAGACATGAGATTCCTTATTTAAAACAAGAGGTCACTATAACGGGTGCTTGTACTGAGATATGAGCTTCTCATGAGCATCTCCAACTTTTCCATGAGCATCATAACACTAGTAATAAGGAATTGCCTCAGCCCTTCAGTGTGATGAAGTTCAAAGTCACATAGGACATTGTGAAAACTAGGGATGAAAAAGGACTTCCAGAAACTGTAGGAACATAGAATGACATATAGTATGACATAGTATGACACAGTTTTGCCCTTCACATTCAAGAGGTTAAAAGGGATCAGAAATTGTTAACTGCATACTTCATGAATTGATATTTTTAGTTAAAGGGACATGGAACCCACATTTTTACTTTCATGATTTAGATAGAGCATGTGATTTTAAACAATTTTCCATTTTACTTCTATTATATAATTTGTTTTGTTCTCTTTGTATATTTTTTGTTGAAAAGGATACCTAGGTAGGCTCAGAAGCTGCTGATTGGTGGCTGCACATATATGCCTCATGTTATTGGCTCATCCAATGTGTTCAGAAAGCTCGCAGTAGTGCATCGCTGCTGTTTTAACAAGAGGTACCAAGAGAATAAAGCAAATTTGATAATAGAAGTAATTGGAAAGTTGTTTACAATTGTATGCTCTATCTGAATTATGAAATAAAAAAATGGGGATTTTATGTCACTTTAAATGCAAAAACTAAATTAAATTGCATTATGCAATCATCATCAATATCAAATCAATTAATTGGCATGTAATACTTTGCTTTGGCCATGCGCCTTTTGCTTTTATGAAGCTCTGTGAACAGGAGGGAGGAAAAAAATGAAGCTTCTTGTGAATTTCTGTGTGTAACCTTTGTGGTTCAAAATCTGGTATCTGTTTATTATTAATAATTTAATACTAATAGGGGCCTAGTTATCAAGCCGTCAACCTCAAATACGCTGGAATTCCGCAGCGTATTTGTGGCGAGGCTGATTCGCCTTAGTTATCAAAGGCTAGAGACCGGCAAAAGTAGAATTTTGTGACGTAAACTTCGATCCGCCGGACTCAGTCCGACACAGATCGATTCTTACGTCACTCCAGATGTTCCGCACACAAGTTCGGCACAATCTGACTACTTTTGCTAGTTATCAAAAAACTAGCAGGTACGCTCGGCACTTTTACGCCCAGCGTACCTGGTTTTCAAACCGCCACCCTGGAGGCGGCGGATCCCATTGGAATCAATGGGAGTCTGACCATAGCGAAAGTACAAGTTCGCTGCTGCCAGACATCCCATTGATTCCTATGGGAACTGTCTACACCTAACACCCTAACATGTACCCCGAGTCTAAATAAAGTTATTACCCCCTAAACCGCCGCTCCCGGAGCCCACCGCAAGCTACTCTATACATATTAACCCCTAAACCGCCGCTCCCGGAGCCCACCGCAACCTATAATAAATTTATTAACCCCTATCTGCCCCCCACTACACCACCGCCACCTATAATAAATTTATTAACCCCTATCCTGCCCCCCCTACACCGTCGCCACCTATAATAAATTTATTAACCCCTATCCTGCCCTCCCTACACCGTCGCCACCTATAATAAATTTATTAACCCCTATCCTGCCCCCCACTACACCGCCGCCACTGTAATAAAATGATTAACCCCTAAACCTAAGTCTAACACTAACCCTAACACCCCCCTAACTTAAATATTAATTAAATAAATCTAAATATATTTCTATTATGAACTAAATTAGTCCTATTTAAAACTAAATACTTACCTGTAAAATAAACCCTAAGATAGATACAATATAAATAATAATTATATTGTAGCTATCTTAGGATTTATTTTTATTTTACAGACATCTTTCAATTTATTTTAACTAGGTACAATAGCTATTAAATAGTTATTAACTATTTAATAGCTTACCTAGCTAAAATAAAGAGAAATTTACCTGTAAAATAAAAACTAACCTAAGTTACAATTACACCTAACACTACACTATACTTTAATAAATTATTCCTATTTAAAACTAAATACTTACCTGTAAAATAAACCCTAACGGCTAGATTTAGAGTTCTGCGGCCAAAGGGGTGCGTTAGCTACGCATGCTTTTTTTCCCCCGTACCTTTTAAATACCGCTGGTATTTAGAGTTCACAGAATGGCTGCGTTTTCAGTGCGTTAGGCTCCAAAGAGGGAGCGTAGAGCATAATTTAACGCCACTGCAACTCTCGATACCAGCGGTGCTTACGGACGCGGCAAGCTTCAAAAACTTGCTTGTGCACGATTCCCCCATAGAAAACAATGGGGCAGTTTGAGCTGAAAAAAAAACCTAACACCTGCAAAAAAGCAGCGTTCAGCTCCTAACGCAGCCCCATTTTTTTCTATGGGGAAACACTTCCTACGTCTGCCCCTAACACTCTAACATGAACCCCGAGTATAAACACCCCTAACCTTACACTTATTAACCCCTAATCTGCCGCCCCCGCTATCGCTGATACCTGCATATTATTATTAACCCCTAATCTGCCGCTCCGTATACCGCTGCAACATACATTATAGTTATGTACCCCTAATCTGCTGCCCCTAACACTGCCGACCCCTATATTATATTTATTAACCCCTAATCTGCCCCCCACAACGTCGCCGCCAGCTTCCTACAATAATTAACCCCTAATCTGCCGATCGGAGCTCACCGCTACTATAATAAATGTATTAACCCGTAAGGCTAAGTCTAACCCTAACACTAACACCCCCCCTAAGTTAAATATAATTTTTATCTAACGAAATAAATTAACTCTTATTAAATAAATTATTCCTAATTTAAAGCTAAATACTTACCTGTAAAATAAACCCTAATATAGCTACAATATAAATTATAATTATATTGTAGCTATTTTAGGATTAATATTTATTTTACAGGTAACTTTGTATTTATTTTAACCAGGTACAATAGCTATTAAATAGTTAATAACTATTTAATAGCTACCTAGTTAAAATAATTACAAAATTAACTGTAAAATAAATCCTAACCTAAGTTACAATTAAACCTAACACTACACTATCAATAAATAAATTAAATAAACTACCTACAATTACCTACAATTAAACCTAACACTACACTATCAATAAATTAATTAAATAAAATACCTACAAATAACTACAATTAAATAAACTAACTAAAGTACAAAAAATAAAAAAAGCTAAGTTACAAAAAATAGAAAAATATTTACAAACATTAGAAAAATATTACAACAATTTTAAACTAATTACACCTACTCTAAGCCCCCTAATAAAATAACAAAGACCCCCAAAATAAAAAAATGCCCTACCCTATTCTAAATTAAAAAAGTTCAAAGCTCTTTTACCTTACCAGCCCTGAAAAGGGCCATTTGCGGGGCATGCCCCAAAGAATTCAGTTCTTTTGCCTGTAAAAAAAAACATACAATACCCCCCCCAACATTACAACCCACCACCCACATACCCCTAATCTAACCCAAACCCCCCTTAAATAAACCTAACACTAAGCCCCTGAAGATCTTCCTACCTTATCTTCACCATGCCAGGTTCACCGATCCGTCCTCGGAAGTCTTGATCCAAGCCTCGGAAGTGTTGATCCAAGCCCAAGCGGGGGCTGAAGAGTGACGTCCATCCTCCGGCTGAAGTCTTGATCCAAGCGGGCAGAAGAGGACATCCGGACCAGCAAACATCTTCTTCCAAGCCGCATCTTCTATGTTCTTCAATCCGATGACGACCGGCTGATCTTCAAGACCTCCAGCGCGGATCCATCAATCTTCACCGACGACTTCCCGACGAATGACGGTTCCTTTAAGGGACGTCATCCAAGATGGCGTCCCTCGAATTCCGATTGGCTGATAGGATTCTATCAGCCAATCGGAATTAAGGTCAGAAGATTCTGATTGGCTGATTGAATCAGCCAATAAGAATCAAGTTCAATCCGATTGGCTGATCCAATCAGCTAATCAGATTGAGCTTGCATTCTATTGGCTGATCGGAAGAGCCAATAGAATGCGAGCTCAATCTGATTGGCTGATTGGATCAGCCAATCGGATTGAACTTGATTCTGATTGGCTGATTCCATCAGCCAATCAGAATTTTCCTACCTTAATTCCGATTGGCTGATAGAATCCTATCAGCCAATCGGAATTAGAGGGACGCCATCTTGGACGACGTCCCTTAAATGAACCGTCATTTGTCGGGAAGTCGTCGGTGAAGATGGATGGATCCGTGCTGGAGGTCTTGAAGATCAGCCGGTCGTCATCGGATTGAAGAACATAGAAGATGCGGCTTGGAAGAAGATGTTTGCCATTCCGGATGTCCTCTTCTGCCCGCTTGGATCAAGACTTCAGCCGGAGGATGGACGTCACTCTTCAACCCCCGCTTGGGCTTGGATCAACACTTCCGAGGCTTGGATCAAGACTTCCGAGGACGGATCGGTGAACCTGGCATGGTGAAGATAAGGTAGGAAGATCTTCAGGGGCTTAGTGTTAGGTTTATTTAAGGGGGGTTTGGGTTAGATTAGGGGTATGTGGGTGGTGGGTTTTAATGTTTGGGGGGGTATTGTATGTTTTTTTTTACAGGCAAAAGAGCTGAATTCTTTGGGGCATGCCCCGCAAATGGCCCTTTCAGGGCTGGTAAGGTAAAAGAGCTTTGAACTTTTTAAATTTAGAATAGGGTAGGGCATTTTTTTATTTTGGGGGGGTTTGTTATTTTATTAGGGGGCTTAGATTAGGTGTAAGTAGCTTAAAATTGTTTTAATATTTTTAAAATGTTTGTAACCTATTTTTTTATTTTTTGTAACTTAGCTTTTTTTTAATTTTTTTAGAATAAGGTAGGGCATTTTTTTATTTTGGGGGTCTTTGTTATTTTATTAGGGGGCTTAGAGTAGGTATAATTAGTTTAAAATTGTTGTAATATTTTTCTAATGTTTGTAAATATTTTTTTATTTTTTGTAACTTAGTTCTTTTTTATTTTTTGTACTTTAGTTAGTTTATTTAATTGTAGTTATTTGTAGGTATTGTATTTAATTAATTTATTGATAGTGTAGTGTTAGGTTTAATTGTAACTTAGGTTAGGATTTATTTTACAGGTAATTTTGTAATTATTTTACCTAGGTAACTATTAAATAGTTATTAACTATTTAATAGCTATTGTACATGGTTAAAATAATTACAAAGTTGCCTGTAAAATAAATATTAAACCTAAAATAGCTACAATATAATTATAATTTATATTGTAGCTATATTAGGGTTTATTTTACAGGTAAGTATTTAGCTTTAAATAGGAATAATTTATATAATAAGAGTTAATTTATTTCGTTAGATTTAAATTATATTTAACTTAGGGGGGTGTTAGGGTTAGACTTAGCTTTAGGGGTTAAAAAATTTATTAGAATAGCGGTGAGCTCCGGTCGGCAGATTAGGGGTTAATGTTTGAAGTTAGGTGTCGGCGATGTTAGGGAGGGCAGATTAGGGGTTAATACTATTTATTATAGGGTTATTGAGGCGGGAGTGAGGCGGATTAGGGGTTAATAACTTTATTATAGTAGCGGTGGCGTCCCTTCAATTCCGATTGGCTGATAGGATTCTATCAGCCAATCGGAATTAAGGTAGGAAAAATCTGATTGGCTGATCGAAACAGCCAATAGAATGCGAGCTCAATCTGATTGGCTGATTGGATCAGCCAATCGGAATTGAAGGGACGCCATCTTGGATGACGTCCCTTAAAGGAGCCTTCATTCGTCGGTAGTCCGTCGGTAAAGAAGGATGTTCCGCGTCAGCGGGATGAAGATTCAAGACCCGGCTTGGAAGATGACATCGCCCGGATAGTAGACTTCTTCAGCGCCTCTTGGAAGATGACATCGCCTGGATGGAAGACTTTTTCAGCGCCGCTTGGAGGATCACTTCATCGGATGGAAGATTTCTTCAGCGCCGCTTGGAGGATCACTTCTGCCGGTCCGGGTGTCCTCTTCAGTTCCATCGGTGGCTCGGCTGAGTGAAGACGACTAAAGGTAGGATGATCTTCAGGGGATTAGTGTTAGGTTATTTTAAGGGGGGTTTGGGTTAGATTAGGGGTATGTGGGTGGTGGGTTTTAATGTTGGGGGGGTTGTATTTTTCTCTTACAGGCAAAAGAGCTGAATTCTTTGGGGCATGCCCCACATGGGCTGGTAAGGTAAAAGAGCTTTGAACTTTTTAAATTTAGAATAGGGTAGGGCATTTTTTTATTTTGGGGGGGTTTGTTATTTTATTAGGGGGCTTAGATTAGGTGTAAGTAGCTTAAAATTGTTGTAATATTTTTAAAATGTTTGTAACCTATTTTTTTTATTTTTTGTAACTTAGCTTTTTTAATTTTTTGTACTTTAGTTAGTTTATGTAATTGTATTTAATTGTAGTTATTTGTAGGTAATTTATTTAATTAATTTAATGATAGTGTAGTGTTAGCTTTAATTGTAACTTAGGTTAGGATTTATTTTACAGGTAATTTTGTATTTATTTTAGCTAGGTAGTTATTAAATAGTTAATAACTATTTAATAACTATTCTAACTAGATAAAATAAATACAAAGTTACCTGTAAAATAAAAATAAATCCTAAGATAGCTACAATATAATTATTATTTATATTGTAGCTATATTAGGGTTTATTTTAAAGGTAAGTATTTAGTTTTAAATAGGAATAATTTATTAAAGTATAGTGTAGTGTTAGGTGTAATTGTAACTTAGGTTAGTTTTTATTTTACAGGTAAATTTCTCTTTATTTTAGCTAGGTAAGCTATTAAATAGTTAATAACTATTTAGTAGCTATTGTACCTAGTTAAAATAAATTGAAAGTTACCTGTAAAATAAAAATAAATCCTAACATAGCTACAATATAATTATTATTTATATTGTAGCTATATTAGGGTTTATTTTAAAGGTAAGTATTTAGTTTTAAATAGGATTAATTTAGTTCATAATAGAAATATTATTTAGATTTATTTAATTAATATTTAAGATAGGGGGGTGTTAGGGTTAGTGTTAGACTTAGGTTTAGGGGTTAATAATTTTATTACAGTGGCGGCGGTGTAGTGGGGGGCAGGATAGGGGTTAATAAATTTATTATAGGTGGCGACGGTGTAGGGGGGGCAGGATAGTGGTTAATAGGTATAATGTAGGTGGCAGCGGTGTCCGGGAGCGGCGGTTTAGGGATTAATACATTTATCAGAGTTGCGGCAGGGTCTAGGAGCGGCGGTTTAGGGGTTAATATATTTATCAGAGTTGCGGCAGGGTCTAGGAGCGGCGGTTTAGGGGTTAGTAATTTTATTTAGTTGCGGAGGGCTCCGGTATAGGGGGTAGAACAGTGTAGTTAGTGTGAGTGCTTAGTGACAGGCTAGCAATAAAGCTGGAAAAAAGCCGAAGAGCAGCGAGATCGGATGAGTGATAACTCTCACAGTCCGCTGCTCATCGCCCCGCGGCTTTTTGACAGCTTTATTTGATAACTTAGGCTAAATTTTTCAGGTCCGCGGCGGCGATGTGAGGCGAGCTTAGGCGGGTGTATTGGGCCGGCGAAGGCAGGAAAGTTGACATGTTGATAACTACCCCCCACAGGATGAATTGTATTGACAACAGTAGTAAGCATGTAATATCCCTAACTTACTCATTTCTTATGAATTATAAGATGCAAGAAACAGACACCTGGGGGTGCTATTCAACAACAGATTCCCAAACACTATCATTTTTTTCCACATATATCTTTTACTGGTAGCAATTGTTCTTACACTTTCACACTCACTATTTGTAGGTAAGATAGAAGCAGTATTATATACTACCTCAGTGTTTGCATGCATGTGATTCTGAGTGTTTAATGCTTATGTTTGACTGCCATAAAGAAGTAGTTGGGTCATGCATCTGCTTTTAGGTATGGTGTTCAGGCAAATTTGTCATAACGTTTTAGGCATACAACTGACATAAAAGGGGTTGGTGTACTATGCATTCGGTCTGAGTTTAGATGTGCAAATAGCATGTTATACAGCACCTAAATAAGCTAAATAATAATAAGTGTGGGACAGTGACAAGAATCACATGGCAAGTACGATGGCTGCATGAGAGCAGCTTTGAATTTACAGTGACCTAATATATATATATAAAACAATTAATTTGGAAGTTAAATAATTGTGCCATGTTGCATAAAATAAAAGTAAATTTTTTATCCAACCCAACTTGTTATGTTTTTTTTCCTTCCCCTCCTTCCCATCTCCAAGCTTTATAGTCCTATACTTTACCTCTTGTTGGTTCATCCGATTCTACAAACTTCCCTTATCTCTTGCTTTCATGCTCCGAAGCCCCACCCATTTTATTTATAGTTCAGAAAAAGAGAAAATGAAATTCAAAATAACATATAAAGTAGAGCTGAGTCAACTGATTTACTAGAAATTGCTTACAGACAGCACAAATGATGTAAAATAATGCACTCTCTTTCTAGAATTCAAAAAATACTTACATTCTAAGTGGCTTTCTGTGATTTTTAGGAACAACTCAATTTTGCTGGACTGATCTATACTTGAATGTTTATCTATATTTAATGGTTCTATGGAGTGGGAAGACAAACTCAATCCACTCAGTCCCAACTCAGTCCACCATTTATTTTCCGATATGATACATACAGGTGATTCTGGATATACAGAGATTTTCTCTGTAAGTTCTGAAATTGTCATACACTGAAGTGTGTTGTCAATATGTGGAACTGTTAATATAAAAATAACATTAGATACCACTAAGTATCCAAATACCATCAAATTAAGTACATTTATGGAATTTAAATATTTTAAAGGCACAATATATAAGTACTCAATTTCACAAACTATTAAAACATATTAAATATAAAATTTCTGACAAATTAATAAATAAAAGACACATGAATAATAAATTAGAGCCCTTGATGAGCATTTGGATGAGTCAGAATAGATATCATAATCATAATGCTGTTATAGGTTTATGATAATCTGTTTAGTATAAAGTTATAACAGAAATACTAAAAACAATATCTTTAATAAAAAAAAAAAATGTACGTCATATTTTATAAAATTACACATCTATGAATTTCTCTAATTAGTTAGGTAAATATTACAATCTATATTTAAATACCATATTTTGGATAAAGGCTTTTTTTTAAATTCCTTTATTTAAGTTGAGAAAGGGTTAAGAGACATTTAAAGGGGCACTCAAGTCAAAATTAAACTGTAATGATTCAGATAAAGCAGGCAATTTTAAACAACTTTCCAATTTACTTCCATTACCAAAATGTGCAGTCTTTTTATATTTAAACTTTTTGAGTCACCAGCTCCTACTGAGCATGTGCAAGAATAAGTGTGTATGCATTTGTGAATGGCTGATGGCTGTCACATGGTACGTGTATGCATTTGTTATTGGCTGATGGCTGTCACATGGTACAGGGGGAGTGGAAAAAGACATAACTTTTATAATTGTCAGAAAAAAAATCTACTACTCATTTGAAGTTCAGACTAAGTGCTATTGCATTGTCTTGTTATCTTGCATTTGTTGATTATGCAAATCTACTGTGTTGACTGGTCCTTTAATGTATATATTTAGGGCCAGATTAAAGTGGAACAGTATTTAACGCTCCCGCTCATGAGCTAACTCCGCTAGAAGTAAGGTTTTTGCGTGCGTCGGGTAACGCTTGTATTACAAGTTGAAAGTAAAAAGTTAACATGTTCTCCCATAAAAGTCAAAGGAGCAAGAAAAGTGGAAAAAAACCCTATTCACGCATTAACCCGATCGTATATTCTCAAGTGCGCTAATCTGATATGAAAATATTAATATTTCACATTCTAATGTTTTTCATATAGAAGAATATGTATAGTACTGTGCAAAAGTCTTAGGCCACCACCAGAACATTTTTAATGACCATCCATATTTATTTTTCGGTCTCTTTATTAAGATACAAACAGAAAACACAGGAATTATGTACACAAAATATAAAAAACACACAATTTTTAGAACAAAAAGTAAATTTATGCTTACCTGATAAATTAATTTCTTCTATAAGGTACGACGAGTCCACGGATTCATCCTTTACTTGTGTTATATTATCCTTCTGCTAACAGGAAGTGGCAAAAAGCACCACAGCAAAGCTGTCTATATAGCTCCTCCCGTAGCTCCACCCCCCAGTCATTTGACCGAAGGTACAGGAAGAAAAAGGAGAAACTACAAGGTGCAGAGGTAACTGAAGTTTAAAATCAAAAAAATATAATCTGTCTTAAAATGACAGGGCGGGCCGTGGACTCGTCGTACCATAGAAGAAATTAATTTATCAGGTAAGCATAAATTTACTTTTCTTCTATAAGGTACGACGAGTGCACGGATTCATCCTTTACTTGTGGGATACAATACCAAAGCTACAGGACACGGATGAACGGGAGGGACAAGAGAGATGGTTAAACAGAAGGCACCACTGCTTGAAGAACTTTTCTCCCAAAAATAGCCTCCGAAGAAGCAAAAGTATCAAATTTGGAAAATTTGGAAAATTTGGAAAAGGTATGAAGCGAAGACCAAGTCGCAGCCTTACAAATCTGTTCAAAAGAAGCATCATTTTTAAAAGCCCATGTGGAAGCCACCGCTCTAGTAGAGTGAGCTGTAAATCCTTTCAGGAGGCTGCTGTCCAGCAGTCTCGTATGCCAAACGGATGATGCTTTTCAGCCAAAAAGAAAGAGAGGTAGACGTAGCTTTTTGACCTCTACGTTTTGCAGAATAGACAACAAACAAAGAAGATGTTTGACGGAAATCTTTGGTTGCTTGCAAGTAAAACTTTAAAGCA
Source organism: Bombina bombina (assembly GCF_027579735.1). Taxonomy (NCBI): domain Eukaryota; kingdom Metazoa; phylum Chordata; class Amphibia; order Anura; family Bombinatoridae; genus Bombina; species Bombina bombina. Next base: position 704,665,752 of record NC_069500.1, on the reverse strand, counting down.
CGAACCACGCCCAAGTTGTGCAACAGACGCTCCTTCTTAGAGGAAGGATTAGGACACAGAGAAGGAACAACAATTTCCTGATTGATATTCCTATTAGTAACAACCTTAGGAAGGAACCCAGGTTTGGTATGCAAAACCACCTTATCAGCATGGAAAACAAGATAAGGCAAGTCGCATTGCAATGCAGATAGTTCAGAAACTCTTCGAGCCGAAGAGATAGCAACTAAAAACAGAACTTTCCAAGATATAAACTTAATATCTATGGAATGCATAGGTTCAAAAGGAACCCCTTGAAGAAGTTTAAGAACTAAATTCAAACTCAATGGCGGAGCAACAGGTTTAAACACAGGCTTGATTCTAACTAAAGCCTGACAGAACGACTGAACGTCTGGAACATCTGCCAGATGCTTGTGCAGTAGAATTGATAAAGCAGATATCTGTCCCTTTAAGGAACTAGCTGATAGCCCCTTCTCCAATCTTTCTTGGAGAAAGGACAAAATCCTAGGAATCCTGATCCTACTCCATGAGTAGCCTTTGGATTCGCACCAATAAAGATATTTATGCCATATCTTATGATAAATTTTCCTAGTGACAGGCTTGCGAGCCTGAATCAAGGTATCTATGACCGACTCAGAGAAACCCCGCTTGGATAAAATCAAGCGTTCAATCTCCAAGCAGTCAGCCGCAGAGAAACTAGATTTGGATGCTGGAACGGACCTTGAATCAGAAGGTCCTGTCTCAGTGGCAGAGTCCATGGTGGAAGAGATGACATGTCCACCAGGTCTGCATACCAAGTCCTACGTGGCCACGCAGGTGCTGTCAAAATCACCGAAGCTCTCTCCTGTTTGATTCTGGCAATCAAACGAGGAAGGAGAGGAAATCGTGGAAACACATAAGCCAGGTTGAACGACCAGGGTACTGCTAGAGCATCTATCAGTACTGCCTGAGGATCCCTTGACCTAGACCCGTAACAAGGAAGTTTGGCGTTCTGACGAGACGTCATCAGACCCAATTATGGTGTGCCCCATTGCTGAATCAATTGTGCAAACACCTCCGGATGGAGTTCCCACTCCCCCGGATGAAAAGTCTGATGACTTAGAAAATCCACTTCCCAGTTCTCCACTCCTGGGATATAGATTGCTGATAGATGGCAAGAGTGAGTCTCTGCCCATCGAATTATTTTGGTAACCTCTATCATCGCTAGAGAACACTTTGTTCCCCCCTGATGATTGATATATGCTACAGTCGTGATATTGTCCGACTGGAATCTTATGAATCTGGCCGACGCCAGCTGAGGCCACGCCTGAAGTGCGTTGAATATCGCTCTCAGTTCTAGAATATTTATCGGGAGGAGAGCCTCCTCCTGAGTCCACAAACCCTGTGCTTTCAGGGAATTCCAGACTGCACCCCAGCCCAATAGGCTGGCGTCCGTCGTCACTATGACCCACGCTGGCCTGCGGAAACACATTCCCTGGGACAGATGATCCTGTGACAACCACCAAAGAAGAGAGTCTCTGGTCTCTTGATCCAGATTTATCTGAGGAGATAAATCTGCATAATCCCCATTCCATTGTTCGAGCATGCATAGTTGCAGTGGTCTGAGATGCAAGCGAGCAAACGGAACTATGTCCATTGCCGCTACCATTAGTCCGATTACCTCCATACACTGAGCCAATGACGGCCGAGGAATGGAATGAAGAGCTCGGCAGGTGGTTAAAATCTTTGATTCACTGACCTCCGTCAGAAAAATTTTCATGTCCACCGAATCTATCAGAGTTCCCAGGAATGGAACTCTTGTGAGAGGGATAAGTGAACTCTTTTTTTACGTTCACCTTCCACCCGTGAGATCTTAAAAAAGCCAACACAATGTCTGTGTGAGACTTGGCTAGTTGGTAAGTCGACGCCTGAATTAAGATATCGTCCAGACCAGGTGCCACTGCTATGCCCCACGGCCTTAGAACCGCCAGAAGGGACCCTAGCACCTTTGTGAAAATTCTGGGAGCTGTGGCCAACCCGAAGGGAAGAGCCACAAACTGGTAATGCTTGTCCAGAAAGGCGAACCTGAGGAACTGGTGATGATCTTTGTGGATAGGGATGTGTAGATTCGCATCCTTTAAGTCCACGGTGGTCATATATTGATCCTCCTGGATCATTGGTAAAATAGTCCGAATGGTCTCCATCTTGAAGGATGGGACTCTGAGGAATTTGTTTAGGATCTTGAGATCTAAAATTGGTCTGAAAGTTCCCTCTTTTTTGGGAACCACAAACAGATTGGAGTAGAACCCCTGCCCCTGTTCTGGTTTACAGACAATTGAGAAAGTTGGAATCTCCCCCTAGGAGGAGAATCTTTGAAATCTAGAAGATACCCCTGGGTTACGATTTCTAAAGACCAGGAGTCCTGAACGTCTCTTGCCCAAGCCTGAGCAAAGAGAGAAAGTCTGCTCCCTACTAGATCCGGTCCCAGATCGGGGGCTACCCCTTCATGCTGTCTTGATGGCAGCAGCGGGCTTCTTGGCCTGTTTACCCTTGTTCCGAGTCTGGTTAGGTCTCCAGACTGACTTGGATTGAGCAAAATTCCCCTCTTGCTTTGCAGCAGGGGAAGAGGTAGAGGGACCACCTTTGAAGTTTCGAAATGAACGAAAATTATTTTGTTTGGTCCTCATCTTATTTGTCTTATCCTGAGGAAGGGCATGGCCTTTCCCTCCAGTGATGTCTGAAATGTTCTCTTTCAGTTCAGGCCCGAATAGAGTCTTACCCTTGAAAGGGATGGCTAAAAGCTTAGACTTAAGCCATAACGCTCTACACGCTAAAATGGCAAAACCTGAATTCTTTGCCGCTAATTTAGCCAGTTGAAAAGCGGCATCTGTAATGAAAGAATTAGCTAGCTTGAGAGCCCTAATTCTATCCAGAATATCATCTAATGGGGTCTCAACCTGAAGAGCCTGTGGTTATCTATTAATTTAAAATATCTTTACTTTCTACTAAATATAATATACTAAATCTCTATGGTAAAACCACTAAAACCCAACATAAATAAATTGTGAAATAAACTCTATGAGAGGGTCTCCATTGTTTGCCAAACAGTTTATTTAGGAATCAATATATGTTAATAATAAGATAAATATTTACAGGTATATATATATATATATATATATATATATATATATATATATATATATATAAATCTATTTTAAAGATACAGTCCACATTTTAAGATACAGGGCAACTTTACTACACTAACCCCAATTTGTGCAATACTGCTACACAGAATATTATCCCAGAAATACTTAGCCAGATTCTCTGTGTCCAACATCATCCATCTTTTAGCAGGAGCAGATTAAAAAAGAGACAGGGGTTCTGGTGTTACAGTATTTTATACCCCAATTCAAAAGGGAGTGGCTTATCAAATGCCACTCAAAAAGACCATTGGGTGTGTTTTTAGTTCAGAGAGAAAGGTGTACGTGGGGGAAGGGATTTTAATAACAGCTAGGTGAATAAAATATCACCACAGAGCCTCCTCCAGAACCTCGAACCAAAAAGCAGCTGCAGTAGTTACAGGAACAATGCACGCTATAGGTTGGAGAAGAAAACCCTGATGAACAAATATTTTCTACAAGGGCCCTCAGAAGTTGGAGCTTGCTGCTTGCTGAGTGAAAACAACTGCGCATCTAAGGCGCGAAAATAGGCCCCGCCCATCTCACTCGATGTCGCTATAGCCTCAAAGAACCGCACCAGAGCGGTTTTAAACTAGCTATGTGGGTTCTGAGACCCAAAAATAAGCCAAGTGTACCCTCAATAAAGTTTGCCCAAAAAACGTTATTGCCCACAAAACGTTAACAGCACTCCCAGTTCATAAAAACGTTTGCCCACAAACATTCAAAACTCAGTGTCAACCATTTTTTAATTAGCCCCTTATGTAATAAAAGCTTAGTAATACCCTTCTATAACTCTTAAGATTACTGCTTACCCTTACCCTCATGGGGATACTGTCAGCCTTTCTGAAATACTGGACAAATGCTAAGATCATCATCCTCCAGGCGGAAGTCTTCATCCATCTGCTGCCTGAGAGTAAATAGTACACACCGGTACCATTTAAAACAAAAAACTGCTTGAAGAAATTAAAAACTAATATTTTATCACCTCTTTCACGTTACCCTTCCTAGTACTTAGAGTAGGCAAAGAGAATGACTGGGGGGTGGAGCTAAGGGAGGAGCTATATAGACAGCTCTGCTGTGGTGCTCTTTGCCACTTCCTGTTAGCAGGAGGATAATATCCCACAAGTTAAAGATGGATCCGTGGACTCGTCGTACCTTATAGAAGAAATAGCTACTTCGGGCAAAAGTCAATACTGTACAAAAATCTTAGGCCACCATTAAATTTGTGTTTTTAGCAATAGTATAATGACCATAATTATTTCTCAGTCTCTTTATTAGAATACAAACAGAACATACAGGATATTTGTATGCAGAATTAAAAAACAGAAACAAATCAGAAAAAACAGCTTCTATAGGCTAAAGTATTTAGTGTGACCTCCCCTTACACTTGAGCAATAGCATGTATGTGAGCTCAATCCTATTGGCTGATTGGATCAGCCAATAGGATTGAACTTCAATTCTAATGATAGTAAATTTATTTCGTTTTATTTAAATTATATTTATGTTAGGGGGTGTTAGGTTTAGGGGTTAATAAATTTAGTATAGTGGCAACGAAGTTGGGGACGGCAGATTAGGGGTTAACAAATGTAGGTAGGTGTCGGCGATGTTAGGGACGGCAGATTAGGGGTTAATAATATTTAACTAGTGTTTGCGAGGCGGGAGTGCGGCGGTTTAGGGGTTAATGCATTTATTTAAATGGTGGCGATGTCCGGTCGGCAGATTAGGGGTTAAAAACTTTATTTAAGTGTTTGCTATGTGGGGGGGGGGGGGGCCTCGGTTTAGGGGTTAATAGGTAGTTTATGGGTGTTAGTGTACTTTTTAGCACTTTAGTTAAAAGTTTTATGTTACGGCGTTAGCCCATAAAACTCTTAACTACTGACTTTTAAATGCGGTAGGAGTCTTGACAGGAGAGGGTGTGCCTCTAACTTTTTCCAAAGACTCGTAATACCGGCGTTAGGAAAATCCCATTAAAAAGATAGGATACGCAATTGACGTAAGGGGATTTGCGGTATTTTAAAATCGCGGAAAAAAGTGAGCGGTACATCTGTACCTGTCAGACTCGTAATACCAGCGGGCATTAAAAAGCATCGTTGAGACCCCTCAACGCTGCTTTTTAAGGCTAATGCAAAACTCGTAATCTAGGTGCAAGAAAGACAATATAGGTACATTAAAATGCGGGGAGGGTAGCATGATCAACAGTGACAGGGAGAAGGCTGAGATACTAAACCAGTTTTTTTCTTCAGTATACACAAGAGAGGAACCATTGGATGATACTTTGGATCAAAATAGAACATGCCAGCCATTAACTGGGTTATGTATAGAGGATATCAGGAACAAATTGGATAATATTAAGGTAAATAAAACTCCAGGCCCAGATGGAATACACCCAAGGGTGTTAAGGGAATTTAACACTGTTATAGACAAACCTCTACTCTTAATTTTTCAAGACTCATTATCCTCAGGCATGGTACTCAAGGATTGGCGTAAAGCTGATGTGGTGCCACTCTTCAAAAAGGGAAGTAGGGATGATCCAGGAAGTTATAGACCAGTTAGTTTGGCATCAATAGTGGGGAAGATATTTGAAGGGATTATAAAGGATTATATTGATGAGCATATTCAAGATTATGAGTTCTAATCAGCATGGTTTTATGAGAAATAGATCATGTCAAAGTTAAACTAATCTAATTAGATTCTATGAGGAAGGAAGTAAAAATATAGATAAAGGGGAATCAGTTGATGTAATATACTTAGATTTTGCAAAGGCATTTGATACAGTGCCACATGAGAGATTAATGCACAAAATTAAGGGACTGGGAATAGCTGAAAATGTTAGTTTATGGATAAATAACTGGATAAAAGATAGGGAGCAACGAGTAGTAGTAAATAGATCATACTCAGATTGGACAAAGGTAATCAGTGGAGTACCCCAGGGATCAGTGCTGTGCCCTATTCTTTTTAATATTTTTCTAAATGACTTGGAGTTAGGATTAAATAGTGACATCTCTATTTTTGCAGATGATACTAAGTTAAGTAAGGTCATTAGGTCAGTGCAGGATGAACTTTCGTTACAAAGGGACCTGCAAAAAGTAGAAGTATGGGCAGGTAAATGGAAAATGAGATTTAATGCAAGGTTCTACATTTTGGAAGTAAAAATAAGCAGGCAACGTATTATTTAACCACTTAGCCAAACACAGGAGGAAAGGGATTTTGGGGTAGTAATAGATAACAAGCTAAAGATGGGTGCACAATGCAGGGAATCAGCTTCAAAGGCTAATAAGATACTAGCATGTATTAAAAGAGGCAATGACTCAAGGGAGGAAAGCATAATTCTGTCACTATATAAAGCCCTGGTAAGACCTCACCTTGAGTATGGAGTACAGTTCTGGGGACCAATCGCAAAAAAAGATATTGCCGAACTAGAAAAAGTTCAGAGAAGGGCCACAAAGCTAATAAGGGGATTGGAGAATTTAACCTATGAGGAGAGGCTAGCCAAACTGGGTCTGTTTTCTTTAGAAAAAAGGCGCTTAAGAGGTGACATGATTACTTTATTTAAATATATTCAAGGCCCATATATACAGGGAGTGCAGAATTATTAGGCAAGTTGTATTTTTGAGGATTAATTTTATTATTGAACAACAACCATGTTCTCAATGAACCAAAAAAACTCATTAATATCAAAGCTGAATATTTTTGGAAGTAGTTTTTAGTTTGTTTTTAGTTTTAGCTATTTTAGGGGGATATCTGTGTGTGCAGATGACTATTACTGTGCATAATTATTAGGCAACTTAACAAAAAACAAATATATACCCATTTCAATTATTTATTTTTACCAGTGAAACCAATATAACATCTCAACATTCACAAATATACATTTCTGACATTCAAAAACAAAGCAAAAACAAATCAGTGACCAATATAGCCACCTTTCTTTGCAAGGACACTCAAAAGCCTGCCATCCATGGATTCTGTCAGTGTTTTGATCTGTTCACCATCAACATTGCGTGCAGCAGCAACCACAGCCTCCCAGACACTGTTCAGAGAGGTGTACTGTTTTCCCTCATTGTAAATTTCACATTTGATGATGGACCACAGGTTCTCAATGGGGTTCAGATCAGGTGAACAAGGAGGCCATTAGATTTTCTTCTTTTATACCATTTCTTGCCAGCCACGCTGTGAAGTACTTGGACGCGTGTGATGGAGCATTGTCCTGCATGAAAACATAATTTATGCTTACCTGATAAATTCCTTTCTTCTGTAGTGTGATCAGTCCACGGGTCATCATTACTTGTGGGATATTAACTGCTCCCCTACAGGAAGTGCAAGAGGATTCACCCAGCAGAGTTGCTATATAGCTCCTCCCCTCTACGTCACCTCCAGTCATTCGACCAAGGACCAACGAGAAAGGAGAAGCCAAGGGTGTAGTGGTGACTGGAGTATAATTTAAAAAATATTTACCTGCCTTAAAAAAACAGGGCGGGCCGTGGACTGATCACACTACAGAAGAAAGGAATTTATCAGGTAAGCATAAATTATGTTTTCTTCTGTTAAGTGTGATCAGTCCACGGGTCATCATTACTTGTGGGATACCAATACCAAAGCAAAAGTACACGGATGACGGGAGGGATAGGCAGGCTCTTTATACAGAAGGAACCACTGCCTGAAGAACCTTTCTCCCAAAAATAGCCTCCGAGGAAGCAAAAGTGTCAAATTTGTAAAATTTGGAAAAAGTATGAAGCGAAGACCAAGTTGCAGCCTTGCAAATCTGTTCAACAGAGGCCTCATTCTTAAAGGCCCAAGTGGAAGCCACAGCTCTAGTGGAATGAGCTGTAATTCTTTCAGGAGGCTGCTGTCCAGCAGTCTCATAAGCTAAACGAATTATGCTACGAAGCCAAAAAGAGAGAGAGGTAGCAGAAGCTTTTTGACCTCTCCTCTGACCAGAGTAAACGACAAACAGGGAAGACGTTTGTCGAAAATCTTTAGTTGCCTGTAAATAAAATTTAAGGGCACGAACTACATCCAGATTGTGCAAAAGACGTTCCTTCCTCGAAGAAGGATTTGGGCACAAGGATGGAACAACAATCTCCTGATTGATATTCCTGTTAGTGACTACCTTAGGTAAGAACCCAGGTTTAGTACGCAGAACTACCTTATCCGAGTGAAAAATCAAATAAGGAGAATCACAATGTAAGGCTGATAACTCAGAGACTCTTCGAGCCGAGGAAATAGCCATTAAAAATAGAACTTTCCAAGATAACAACTTTATATCAATGGAATGAAGGGGTTCAAACGGAACACCCTGTAAAACGTTAAGAACAAGGTTTAAACTCCATGGTGGAGCCACAGCTTTAAACACAGGTTTAATCCTGGCCAAAGCCTGACAAAAAGCCTGAACGTCTGGAACTTCTGACAGACGCTTGTGTAACAGAATGGACAGAGCTGAGATCTGTCCCTTTAAGGAACTAGCGGATAACCCCTTTTCTAAACCTTCTTGTAGAAAAGACAATATCCTAGGAATCCTAACCTTACTCCAAGAGTAACCTTTGGATTCGCACCAATATAGGTATTTACGCCAATAGTTCAATTTCCAAGCAGTCCGCTTCAGAGAAGTTAGATTTTGATGTTTGAAAGGACCCTGAATCAGAAGGTCCTGTTTCAGAGGTAACGACCAAGGTGGACAGAATGACATGTCCACCAGATCTGCATACCAAGTCCTGCGTGGCCATGCAGGCGCTATTAGAATCACTGATGCTTTCTCCTGTTTGATTCTGGCAATCAATCGAGGAAGCATCGGGAAAGGTGGAAACACATAAGCCATCCTGAAGGTCCATGGTGCTGTCAAGGCATCTATCAGGACCGCTCCCGGATCCCTGGATTTGGACCCGTAGCGCGGAAGCTTGGCGTTCTGTCGAGACGCCATGAGATCTATCTCTGGTTTGCCCCAACGTCGAAGTATTTGGGCAAAGACCTCTGGATGAAGTTCCCACTCCCCCGGATGAAAAGTCTGACGACTTAAGAAATCCGCCTCCCAGTTCTCCACTCCCGGGATGTGGATTGCAGACAGGTGGCAAGAGTGAGACTCTGCCCAGCGAATTATCTTCGATACTTCCATCATTGCTAGGGAGCTTCTTGTCCCTCCCTGATGGTTGATATAAGCTACAGTCGTGATGTTGTCCGACTGGAACCTGATGAACCCCCGAGTTGTTAACTGGGGCCAAGCCAGAAGAGCATTGAGGACTGCTCTCAATTCCAGAATGTTTATTGGAAGAAAACTCTCCTCCTGATTCCATAGTCCCTGAGCCTTCAGAGAATTCCAGACAGCGCCCCAACCTAGTAGGCTGGCGTCTGTTGTTACAATTGACCAGTCTGGCCTGCTGAATGGCATTCCCCTGGACAGATGTGGCCGATAAAGCCACCATAGAAGAGAATTTCTGGTCTCTTGATTCAGATTTAGAGTGTTGAATGGAATGAAGGACACGGCATGCATTTTGAAGTTTTGTTAACCTGTCCTCTGTCAGGTAAATTTTCATTTCTACAGAATCTATCAGAGTCCCCAGGAAGGGAACTCTTGTGAGTGGAAAGAGAGAACTTTTCTCTTCGTTCACTTTCCATCCATGCGACCTTAGAAATGCCAGTACTATCTCTATATGAGATTTGGCAGTTTGAAAGCTTGAAGCTTGTATCAGTATGTCGTCTAAGTACGGAGCTACTGAAATTCCTTGCGGTCTTAGTACCGCCAGAAGAGTGCCCAGAACCTTTGTGAAGATTCTTGGAGCCGTAGCCAGTCCGAATGGAAGAGCTACAAACTGGTAATGCATGTCTAAAAAGGCAAACCTTAGATACCGGTAATGACTTCTGTGAATCGGTATGTGAAGGTAAGCATCCTTTAAATCCACTGTGGTCATGTACTGACCCTCTTGGATCATGGGCAAAAATTGTTCGAATAGTTTCCATCTTGAACGATGGAACTCTTAGGAATTTGTTTAGGATCTTTAAATCCAAGATTGGCCTGAAGGTTCCCTCTTTTTTGGGAACTACAAACAGATTTGAGTAAAACCCTTGTCCTTGTTCCAACCGCGGAACTGGATGGATCACTCCCATTAATAAAAGATCTTGTACGCAGCGTAGAAACGCTTCCTTCTTTGTTAGGTTTGTTGACAACCTTGACAGATGAAATCTCCCTCTTGGGGGAGAGGATTTGAAGTCCAGAAGGTATCCCTGAGATATGATCTCTAACGCCCAGGGATCCTGAACATCTCTTGCCCAAGCCTGGGCGAAGAGGGAAAGTCTGCCCCCCACTAGATCCGGTCCCGGATCGGGGGCCCTCAATTCATGCTGTCTTAGGGGCAGCAGCAGGTTTTCTGGCCTGTTTGCCCCTGTTCCAGGACTGGTTAGGTTTCCAGCCTTGTCTGTAGCGAGCAACAGCTCCTTCCTGTTTTGGTGCAGAGGAAGTTGATGCTGCTCCTGCTTTGAAATTACGAAAGGAACGAAAATTGGACTGTCTAGCCTTGGCTTTGGCCTTGTCCTGAGGCAGGGCATGACCTTTACCTCCTGTAATGTCAGCAATAATCTCTTTCAAGCCGGGCCCGAATAAGGTCTGCCCTTTGAAAGGAATATTAAGCAATTTAGATTTAGACGTAACATCAGCTGACCAGGATTTCAGCCACAGAGCTCTGCGTGTCTGAATGGCGAATCCTGAATTTTTAGCCGCAAGTTTAGTTAAATGTACTACGGCATCTGAAATAAATGAATTAGCTAACTTAAGGAATTTAAGTTTGTGTGTGATGTCATCTAGTGTGGATGATTGAAGTGTCTCTTCCAGAGACTCAAACCAAAATGCTGCTGCAGCCGTGACAGGCGCAATACATGCAAGAGGTTGCAATATAAATCCTTGTTGAACAAACATTTTCTTAAGGTAACCCTCTAATTTTTTATCCATTGGATCTGAAAAAGCACAGCTATCCTCCACTGGGATAGTGGTACGCTTAGCTAAAGTAGAAACTGCTCCCTCCACCTTAGGGACCATTTGCCATAAATCCCGTGTGGCGGCGTCTATTGGAAACATTTTTCTAAATATAGGAGGGGGTGAGAAAGGCACACCGGGTCTATCCCACTCCTTAGTAACAATGTCAGTAAGTCTCTTAGGTATAGGAAAAACGTCAGTACTCGTCGGTACCGCAAAATATTTATCCAACCTACACATTTTTTCTGGGATTGCAACTGTGTTACAATCATTCAGAGCCGCTAATACCTCCCCTAGTAACACACGGAGGTTCTCAAGCTTAAATTTAAAATTTGAAATGTCTGAGTCCAGTTTATTTGGATCAGAACCGTCACCCACAGAATGAAGCTCTCCGTCTTCACGTTCTGCAAACTGTGACGCAGTATCAGACATGGCCCTTGCATTATCAGCGCACTCTGTTCTCACCCCAGAGTGATCACGTTTACCTCTTAGTTCTGGTAGTTTAGCCAAAACTTCAGTCATAACAGTAGCCATATCTTGTAATGTGATTTGTAATGGCCGCCCAGATGTACTCGGCGCTACAATATCACGCACCTCCTGAGCGGGAGATGCAGGTACTGACACGTGAGGCGAGTTAGCCGGCATAACTCTCCCCTCGTTGTTTGGTGAAATATGTTCAATTTGTACAGATTGACTGTTTTTTAAAGTAGCATCAATACATTTAGTACATAAATTTCTATTGGGCTCCACTTTGGCATTAACACATATAGCACAGAGATATTCCTCTGAATCAGACATGTTTAACACACTAGCAAATAAACAGCAACTTGGAAATACTTTACAAAGTAATTTACAAATAATATGAAAACGAACTGTGCCTTTAAGAAGCACAGAAAAATATTATAACAGTTAAAATAATTAAGTTATAGCATCAATCTTTGTCAGAATATACAGTTTTAGCAAAGGATTGTTCCCCTCAGCAAATGATAACTAACCCAGGCAGCAGAAAAAAATACACAAATAAACGTTTTTTTTTTTTTTTATCACAGTCAATACAATCAGCACAGCTGTGCTGTAATGATTACTTCCCTCAAAAAAGGCTTTGGAGATCCCTGAACTCTGTAGAGATGAACCGGATCATGCAGGAAGAAAATGAATCTCTGACTGAGTTTTTTCTGATGCATAGTGAAAGCACCAAAATGGCCCCTCCCCCACACACATAACAGTGAGAGGGATCAGTGAACTGCTCTAATTTAAATCAAAACTATTGCCAAGTGGAAAAATAGTGCCCAAAACATTTTTCACCCAGTACCTCAGAGAAAAAAACGTTTTTACATGCCAGCAAAAAAACGTTTTACCTCAATAATTAATTGTCATTTAAAACCTATTGCAAGTCCCTGCAAATTAGGTTAAGTCTATGTATACAGTCTAAAAACCAGAGAAGTATAAAATATACATACATGACAGCCTGATATCAGCTACATCTACTGCATTCAAGGCTGGGTTTACATTATAACGGTATGGCAGGATTTTCTCATCAATTCCATGTCAGAAAATAATAAACTGCTACATACCTCTTTGCAGATTAATCTGCCTGCTGTCCCCTGATCTGAAGTTTGCCTCTCCTCAGATGGCCGAGAAACAGCAATATGATCTTAACTACTCCGGCTAAAATCATAGAAAAAAACTCAGGTAGATTCTTCTTCAAATTCTACCAGAGAAGGAATAACACACTCCGGTGCTATTATAAAACAACAAACTTTTGATTGAAGATATAAAAACTAAATATATCACCATAGTCCTCTCACACATCCTATCTAGTCGTTGGGTGCAAGAGAATGACTGGAGGTGACGTAGAGGGGAGGAGCTATATAGCAACTCTGCTGGGTGAATCCTCTTGCACTTCCTGTAGGGGAGCAGTTAATATCCCACAAGTAATGATGACCCGTGGACTGATCACACTTAACAGAAGAAAATCATGTTTTTCTTGAAGGATGCAGACTTCTTCCTGTACCACTGCTTGAAGAAGGTGTCTTCTAGAAACTGGCAGTAGGACTGGGATTTGAGCTTGACTCTATCCTCAACCCGAAAAGGCCCACAAGCTCATCTTTGATGATACCAGCCCAAACCAGTACTCCACCTCCACCTTGCTAGCGTCTGAGTCGGACTAGAGCTCTCTGCCCTTTACCAATCCAGCCACGGGCCCATCCATCTGGCCCATCAAGACTCACTCTCATTTCATCAGCCCATAAAACCTTAGAAAAATCAGTCTTGAGATATTTCTTGGCCCAGTCTTGACGTTTCAGCTTGTGTGTCTTGTTCAGTGGTGGTCGTCTTTCAGCCTTTCTTACCTTGGCCATGTCTCTGAGTATTGCACACTTTGTGCTTTTGGGCACTCCAGTGATGTTGCAGCTCTGAAATATGGCCAAACTGGTGGCAAGTGGCATCTTGGCAGCTGCACGCTTGACTTTTCTCAGTTCATGGGCAGTTATTTTGCGCCTTGGTTTTTCCACACGTTCTTACGACCCTGTTGACTATTTTGAATGAAACGCTTGATTGTTCGATGATCATGCTTCAGAAGCTTTGCAATTTTAAGAGTGCTGCATCCCTCTGCAAGATATCTCACTATTTTTTACTTTTCTGAGCCTGTCAAGTCCTTCTTTTGACCCATTTTGTCAAAGGAAAGGAAGTTGCCTAATAATTATGCACACCTGATATAGGGTGTTGATGTCATTAGACCACACCCCTTCTCATTACAGAGATGCACATCACCTAATATGCTTAATTGGTAGTAGGCTTTCGAGCCTATACAGCTTGGAGTAAGACAACATGCATAAAGAGGATGATGTGGTCAAAATACTAATTTGCCTAATAATTCTGCACTCCCTGTAGAGATGGCAGAAGCTCTGTTTATTCCAAGAAAATTATTTGTGACCAGAGGTCACAATTTAAGGTTGGAGGAAAGGAGATTTAATCTCCTGCAACGGAAACGTTTTTTCACTGTAAGAGCAATAAAATTGTGGAACTCATTACCAAAGGAGGTAGTGAATGCCAATACCCTAGATACATTTAAAAACTATTTGGATACATTTCTGTCTATAAACAAAATTCATGGATATGATTGCTAGTATTAAATGGGTCACCTTTTAGTGGGATTATTTAAGCTTAACTGGAGCTTTTTGTATATATTTTAGATTTGTATAGGTTGAACTCGATGGACTTTGGTCTTTTTTCAACCTCATCTACTATGTTACTATGTTTATATATATATATACACACACACACACATACGGTATATATATATATATATATATATATATATATATATACACACATACACACATATATATATATATATATATACACACACATATATATATATATACACACACACATATATATATATACAGTATATATAGTACATATATATATATATATATATATATATATATATATACACACACATATATATAAGATGCTCAAAAAACAAAGTATTGCAGTATGCAGTAATACCTTTTTTATTGGACTAACATAATATTTCAAAGACAAGCTTACGAGAGTTTTCCTCTCTTCCTCAGGTCTGACCTGCTTCAGACCTGAGGAAGAGAGGAAAACTCTTGAAAGCTTGTCTTTGAAATATTATGTTAGTCCAATAAAAAGGTATCACTGCAAACTGCAATACTTTGTTTTTGAGCATCTTATCTACTGGACTAACACGGCTACTCCAATCTTCACTACATATACATATATATATATATATATATATATATATATACACACACACACACACACACACACATATATACATATATATACATATATATATACACACACACATATATAAATACATATACATGTTTAGAGATGTATATGTATGTATCTCTATGTTAACACCCTTTGTGTTCCTTTTCTTTTCTAACACCTGAGATCTCTTATCTTTGAGCCCTTTTTTGTGCAATATTTTTTGTAATCATTTTTATTAGATTGTGTTATTATTAGTGTAACTGTACTTTGTAATGTATTTATGATGTGTTTTGTGACACTTTTTGGTTCGCAAAACAGTTAACCAGAGCTCTGAGGGCTTGGTAATAATTCTGGCGCAAATTGCGATTGTGCCAACGCGCTTACTTCTAACTTGTAATAAAAGCGCTAAACCTGACACGTGCAAACACCCACAATAAACCCATTTGCACTTGTGCGTAACTAATATTGCTCCACTTGTAATCGGGCGCTTAATTAGTAAGTAACCCCCTCCAGATTGATCTAAACTTCACTAAATAGACTTGTTTAATAAAATAAAAATGTCTGTGCTGTGTGTGTCATGTGTACAGTACATCAATCTGTGCATCTAGATGGGGAATCTGTAGTGAGCTACTAACTCAAGAAAAATGCACAACAAGCAGTTAGCTATTTTTTTTTCTTGTGATCAAAAAGTATGGAAATTATTATGGAATTACTATTGAGTACAACTGATTAGAGTAAAATATTTTAACTAAACACAATTTTTTTTTTCTTTCTCCATGTAGGTCATAAAAATAAACTTATCATGCTTACCTTTAAGCAAAAGTGGATATGTCTCTGAATCATAAACTAAGCTTTCAAGGCTATCTAGTGAAGATTTTGTTATCAAAATACTGGAAAAAAAGTTGAAACATAATTAGGCTTTGTCTTATTTGACAGTCATATCTTCTTACTTTGTTAATGTTATACACATAGTAGACCAATAAACAATTTACAAATATATAATGAATTTGCCTACGTTTAAGAAACCTTAAAAACAACTAATGTGTATTGATAGAATATTTTATTTTTTTCTTATTTAGAGCTTAAGGTGTTTTTTTTTTTCTTTTCAATAAGCACCTTAAAATGTTATGCTAATGATGTTAGATTACAATTGAACAGTAAACTTACTGCTACAATTATGCAGAGACATGATGCACCAAAACACCTGTGTTCCGCTAGCTCCCAGTAGTGCATTACTGCACCTTTAACAAAGCAAACCAAGAGGATGCAGCAAACTTGATAAAAGAAGTGGTCGGTAACCATTTCCTTCATAAGTACTGTTTTTAACAGCATTCCCTTTATAAATGTGTCATAGTTATGCTCGTATTCTAAAGAGCTATATTGAGCTTTAGAATTAGTGAATTGTCATCAGTATTAGACATCAGTATTTAAGGTGAAACTGCTGACAAGGAGGGGATACAGACCCCCCAAGGACGAGCTCGGATTTCAGAACCCAGACACAGCTCCCTTCCCAATAGAAGGAGCACTCCCAAAAAATGAGACCCCATATTGATACTACAGAAACGGCATTCCACCAGAATCCAACCCGTCACATAACATCCTGCACACAAGGCAGGGAGGACCCCCTGAACAGAGGAAGAGAAGGACCCCCGGGGCACCATGCGGATACTGAGGTATGTCCAGTCTTCCCCCAAAAAGAGGGGAAATGCAAACATAACCGCTCACCCGCCCACAGGCATGGAGTGTAAAGCTGTAGACGGACGTCAAAAGGACAATACTGATTGACAGGAACCATTCGGCCACTACAGTCGGCCCAGAAGAATTCCAATTTTCTGTTAAAAGAAAAAACCCACCGAAGAGACAAGAGGACTTTCCGAAACCGGAAAACTGGGCAGTCCAGATCTATCTAAGAGATCAGGACACAGAAAAACCCAAAAACGTCCAGACAAGACAAGGATCAGAGCCATAAAAACCAGACACCCGGAACCCGGAGCCGGCTTCAAACTAATAACCCCTGAAGAACCTACGGGTTACCCCATCCGGAGAAGACCTTGCACAATAGGAGATGCAATCACAGCCGCATCCAAGGGACCTTGGACACTGAACATTCACGAAAATATCCCAGAGACAGGGAGCTTGACCCCTAACTGCTCGAGGGACAATAAGTCTAAAGACTAAGGAAAACTTACAAGAGAACAGTGCTCAGAACCTAGAAATCTAGATCAAGAAGATTAATAGTCTTCAAAAATTCTCTCCGGATCAAAATCCCGGAAACCCCTACAGCTCAAGGAATTTACAAATAAACGAGCATTCCAAGTACTAACCATACCCGACCCTGCATATCTCCCGAGATCAGACGATATCGGGCGCATTCAGGGTGGAGAGGCCATAGGCAACCTAAACACCTAGCAGGGGCAACCACAGGAAAAAGATGACACAATCTCCAGAGCTCCAAAAATATGGAAGCAGTCTAGATATCGTAGGGGGAAACAAAGGGCCAAAAACCAGAGCTTCCAGAAAACAGATGACCAGAAACCCAGGCCCAATGAAGGGGAAAAATGCAGCACAGCAAGCTCGACCCCATAAGGAAGAGGTATAGTCAGAGGCGTAACTAGAAACCACAGGGCCCAGGTGCAAGAATCTAAGAAGGGTCCCCCCCCCCAAAAAAAAGTGAATTTGATACATATCTTTTTTTTTTTTTTTACATTTAACACAGAAATGAAATGTGAATCAGATTACATGTCTGCAAAAGGAGGTACCCTGTGCCCACAGTTTGACCCCCTATTACTGTATATAGTGACACTGTTCAACCCACCAGTACCGTGTATAGTGAGTCAGTGACACAGTCTGTAATCTGTTGGTGAGATGGCTGGCCTGACCCTACCCGCCCCAGTACTTTATAAAGTGACCACAGTAGTCTGTGACATGGACCTGCCCCCCTGTACTGTATATAGTGGTACTGCATAGACAGACACTGTTTACTCCCCGCACCCCCATGCTGTAGTAACAAGGTCTGTAATTTGCTGGTTCCACAAACATACACACACACATACATGCATAAAAACACACACAGTCACATACATACATACACACAAACACATAAAAATTCTTCCAAAGCTCAGGACTGGAATAAGATACCCCAAAAAAAAGAAAAATGGAGACAAGGAGATTGACTTCATCCCCATGCGTCTAACCCAGCTTGCCGTCCGGAACGGAAGACCGAGGATCCATTGAACCATTAGAACTTGAATCCTCCAACACTGCCAAAACATACCTCAGAAAGACACGAAGGCGCTCCAGTCTATAACGAAAGGCAAGATTTACCTTCACTGGGGCAACTGAGGACCCTGGCCCGAGGGTTGGACCCCTGAAGCCTCAGAGGAAACCGCTTCCCCAGAGGGCTGATCTGATCCAGACGATCGCACGCCTGACGAGCCCTGGTTAGCAGAACATGAACAGTATCTTCCAGGAAGATGTAAATGTGCCGTCATAGATATGGCCGTGCGAAATCGTGCCGTAACATATGGAGGAAACAAGCCGCCTTCCGGAGAAGGGGTAATGGCATTTGGACACCTGCTTGCGTAGCAACAGAAGGATCTAGGGCGCATGCCCCACGGGATATGGAATCCTCAGGGGCGGATGGCTCGGTGGACTCTAAGTTCCCCGATTCAGGAGAAAAGAGCACTCTAAAGCGGCATTTGGAACTTAACTTATGGGCATGGATTACCCGGGCCATTTCATATTCTTCGCAAGAAGTAGAATCTGAAACAGAGACATCCGTCCCCACAAAAGGAGAATCCTCCATAACTTGGTGATTGAAATTATGGATAAAAAATAAACAACACCTAACAACCTCAATGGCTGGGGCACTCACCACCTCCTATGACCCAGACAACTAGCAAAACAGACTCTCTCCATCGCCACACAGTCAGGAATACGGAAATGGAGAACAGAAACGTGACCACGCCTGGTCACAAGGTGTACTGTGCAGGAAAAAGAAAAGCACGCCAGTCCAAAAAGACTGCGCAGCCTAATAAAAAAGGCTGGTATGTTCCAAAATAGCCACAAGCCCAAGCATCACTACACATTAGCAGACAGAATTACATAACAAACAAGATTAAAGCCCCCCTGTTCAATAACCTCCCTCAGCAGATATTAACCCTTGATTCCAAAGATAAAGGAGTCCCACTGAGACCCTGACTTATTCATATACATTACATACTCATACTGAAAGTAAAATAAAACCATCTTACCAGAATCTATGCCGTGAAACAGGAACACGGCCCTTCAAGTGTGACAGTAGCATCACTTCTGAAATGGACTTGAGTGAAGAAAGCAGGCAGCAAAACTCATCAATACTTATTGCTTATGGAGCTGTTAATATGAGTCGGTATGCTTTTTCAGAAAGACTCTCCCTGAATCTCCAGACTCTAACTTTCATCCATGCTCTCACTGAGAGGCTGATAGGACTACTTAAAACTCCAGCCCCATTCCGAAGAGTACTACCCTCCATTAAAGATTAAACCAAATCTACCAACACTTCTCTGCCAACCTCCTGTGACGAAAGGCAAAGAATGACTGGGGGATGAGGGAAGTGGGGAAGGTATTTAAGCCTTTGGCTGGGGTGTCTTTGCCTCCTCCTGGTGGCCAGATTCTGTATTTACCAAAAGTAATGAATGCAGTCTTCGGAAATCATCTGAGTAGTATTCACTGTATTAGGCTGTTTCCTGGGACTCTAAGGGTGTTGAGCCAAAGGTTAATTTATCCTTCAACTCTTGAAGAATAACTCAGGTTAAAGAAATTTTATCCATGTAAGGAATGTTGAATTTCCTGGGAGACATGAATTGTCCTAAAGAAATCAAGAGGTGTTTCATAAGAACTGCAAACTGTTCCATTCAATCAGTGTGAGAATGGTCTGGGATCAATTCCATTAGCATCATTATTTTTATGAAGCATTTCTTTCTCAGAAATGAAATCTACTCTTCCTTCTTTAGATGGGCGCTTATTGAATGACTGGATAGAAAAAGCTTTTTAAGTGATAAGATACCTGACAGTATTGCATGGCTCAGGGTGTTTGGACCTTACAGAGTGAAATCCAAGTTTCACACTTTTAAAATATGCACTGGGGTCTTATTATAATAATGAATATGTATATATGTGTGTGTGTGTCTGTCTAAAAAACTTGACCACTGTAATTTCATTCTCATACTAGTCCAGGACTACTGGACTGGTCATGTTACAGTCAACTGGGAAAACTATGAAAAACAAATATCTTAGTTTAAATGGATAATATAAGAGTAAAGGATGTGCAGAAAGAAAAGTACTTGAGTAGGGTATCAATAATTGTAATAAAGTTTGGTTAGATAGATAATGCAAGAGAAGCCCTTGTATTGCGGAAGACTCTAGCGTCAGTATTAATATTTTAGAAAACTGTGGGGTCCAAGGCTGTATGGCAAGTAATAAAGTCCCAAGGTGCTCTGGGGTCCAGAGGGAGCAGCTAACTAAGCTTAGAGTAAGTTCAAAATCAACACAGCTAAATACAATTTATTTAAATTTATTGAAATGTAGAAAATACATGGAAGAGTATGAAAGCTGCCTTACGTATTTCACTTTGTGCTGTGTCCCTTATTCATAGAATAAAGTGTATAAAATGACCAGTATACTGAAATCAAACAACAACCAATTGTTTCTAAATACAATTAAAGCAAGGATTTAACAATTCAAAATCAATATACACTCAATGCTGAAAAACAAATAAAAAATTAAAACAGAAAAAAAGGTAAACAGAGCCATTACTTCTGCTTTCCCAGCAACTTTCATTGTGTGTCCCAGCCTAACCTCATCAACAGTACTAAACTGGGAGCTTCTAAGTAGGTTTTTAAAAGGGTTTATACTGGATTTTTAAATTGGTGTACACTGTCCCTTTAAGAGAGTTTCACATACCTTAAGGGCCAAATAAACTGCCTAGCGAATGTCTATTTTTGTTTGCCAATAAACCAGTTTATTAAGAGTAAAATGTCTTACTTTCAGATATTTTATAAATAGCATTTATTTTTTTCTCAGTGCCCAGACACTTTATTGCAATCATAAATTAAAATTGTTGGGCCCCGATCCGATATGCAGCGTCACCCGCAAAAGCCAGTGACGCCAAAATTTGCGCTGGTTTGGTATCACATATACGGCGTAACATAGAAGTTACGCTCGTATATTTCTGCCTTCGGCCGTAGTTTTTTGGCCCATAGACAGGTATACCAAACCAGCGCAGTTTGGTATCCAATATACAGCGTAAGGACTTACGTGGCGAAAATGGAGAAATCTTACTCCATTTTCACCTCGCCACAAATTGCAGGCGTAGTAAGCTTTACGCTGTGTATCGGAGCCCCGTAACTCCCTAAACTAGCTGCTAAATAAAACCTAACTACCTGTCAACCGCGATCCCCCGCCGCATCAGTAATAAAGTATTTAACCCATAAACCGCCGCTCCCGGACCCCGCCGCCACCTACATTAAATGTCTAACCCCCTAATGTGAGCCCCCTACACCGTCTCCACCTATTTTAACTATATTACCCCCTAATCTAATCCCCCTACACCGCCGCCACCTATTTTAAATGTATTAACCCCTAATCTAATCCCCCTACACCGCTGCCACCTATATTAAATGTATTAACCCCTAATCTAATCCCGCTACACCACCGCCACCTATTTTAAATGTATTAACCCCTAATCTAATCCCCCTACACCGCCGCCACCTATAATAAATTTATTACCCCCTAAAATACTAAACTGTCCCTACCCTAAACTAAATTAAAAATAGCCCTGAAAAGGGCTTTTTGCGTGGCATTGCCCCAAAGTAACCAGCTCTATTACCAATACCAGCCCTTAAAAGGGCCTTTTGCGGGGCATTGCCCCAAAGTAACCAGCTCTTTTACCAGCCCTTAAAAGGGCTTTTTGCGGGGCATTGTCACAAAGTAATCAGCTCTTTTGCCTCTAATCTAAATCACCTATAATAAATGTATTACCCCCAATCTAATCCCCCTACACCGCCGCCACCTATATTAAATATATTACCCCCTAATCTAATCCCCCTATACCGCCGCCAGCTATATTAAATTAATTAACCCCTAATCTAATCCCCCTATACCGCCGCCACCTATATTAAATTAATTAACCCCTAATCTAATCCCCCTATACCGCCGCCACCTATATTAAATTAATTAACCCCTAAAATACAAAAATTTCCCTACCACTAAACCTAAGTCTAACCCTACAAATAGCCCTGAAAAGGGCTTTTTGCGTGGCATTGCCCCAAAGTAACCAGCTCTATTGCCAGCCCTTAAAAGGGCTTTTTGCGGGGCATTGCCCCAAAGTAATCAGCTCTTTAACCAGCCCTTAAAAGGGCTTTTTGCGGGGCATTGTCACAAAGTATTCAGCTCTTTTGCCTCTAATCTAAATCCCCCTACACCGCCGCCACCTATAATAAATGTATTACCCCCTAATCTAATCCCCCTACACCGCCACCATCTATATTACAATTATTAACTCCTAATCTAATCCCCCTACACCGCGCCACCTATATTAAATTTATTAACCCCTAATCTAATCCCCCTATACCGCCGCCACCTATATTAACTATATTAACCCTAATTATATTAGGGTTAATATAGTTAATATAGTTATTATATTATATATATATTAACTATATTAACCCTATCTAACTCTAACACCCCTAACTTAATTATTATTAAAATAAATCTAAATAATATTAATAATAATAATATTAACTAAATTATTCCTATTTAAAACTAAATACTTACCTATAAAATAAACCCTAAGGCCTAGATTTGGAGTTTGGCGTTAGCCGTGAAAACCAGCGTTAGAGGCTCCTAACGCTGGTTTTAGGCTACCTCCGGTATTTGGAGTCACTCAAAAAAGGGTCTAACGCTCACTTTTCAGCCGCGACTTTTCCATACCGCAGATCCCCTTACGTCAATTGCGTATCCTATCTTTTCAATGGGATCTTTCTAACTCCGGTATTTAGAGTCGTGTCTGAAGTGAGAGTTAGAATTCTAACGACAAAACTCCAGCCGCAGAAAAAAGTCAGAGGTTAAGAGCTTTTTGGGCTAACGCCGGTTCATAAAGCTCTTAACTACTGTGCTCTAAAGTACACTAACACCCATAAACTACCTATGTACCCCTAAACCGAGGTCCCCCCACATCGCCGCCACTCGATTAATTTTTTTTAACCCCTAATCTGCCACCTACGTTATACTTATGTACCCCTAATCTGCTGCCCCTAACACCGCTGACCCCTATATTATATTTATTAACCCCTAATCTGCCCCCCACAAGGTCGCCGCCAACTACCTACAATAATTAACCCCTAATCTGCCGACCGCAAAGCGCCGCCACCTACATTATAGCTATGTACCCCTAATCTGCTGCCCCTAACACCGCCGACCCCTATATTATATTTATTAACCCCTAATCTGCCCCCCACAACGTCGCCTCCACCTGCCTACACTTATTAACCCCTAATCTGCCGACCGGACCGCACCGCTATTATAATAAAGTTAACTAACCCTATAATAAATAGTATTAACCCCTAATCTGCCCTCCCTAACATCGCCGACACCTAACTTCAAACATTAACCCCTAATCTGGCGACCGGAGCTCACCGCTATTCTAATAAATGTATTAACCCCTAAAGCTAAGTCTAACCCTAACACTAACACCCCCCTAAATTAAATATAATTTTAATCTAACGAAATTAATTAACTCTTATTAAATAAATTATTCCTATTTAAAGCTAAATACTTACCTGTTAAATAAATCCTAATATAGCTACAATATAAATTATAATTACATTGTAGCTATTTTAGGATTAATATTTATTTTACAGGCAACTTTGTAATTATTTTAACCATGTACAATAGCTATTAAATAGTTAAGAACTATTTAATAGTTACCTAGTTAAAGTAAAATAAATCCTAACCTAAGTTACAATTAAACCTAACACTATACTATCATTAAATTAATTAAATAAAATACCTACAATTACCTACAATTAAACCTAACACTACACTATCAATAAATTAATTAAATACAATATCTACAAATAACTACAATGAAATAAACTAACTAAAGTACAAAAAATAAAAAAGAACTAAGTTACAAAAAATAAAAAAATATTTACAAACATAAGAAAAATATTACAACAATTTTAAACTAATTACACCTACTCTAAGCCCCCTAATAAAATAACAAAGACCCCCAAAATAAAAAATGCCCTACCCTATTCTAAATTACTAAAGTTCAAAGCTCTTTTACCTTACCAGCCCTGAACAGGGCCCTTTGCGGGGCATGTCCCAAGAAGTTCAGCTCTTTTTCCTGTAAAAAAAAACATACAATACCCCCCCCCAACATTACAACCCACCACCCACATACCCCTAATCTAACCCAAACCCCCCTTAAATAAACCTAACACTAAGCCCCTGAAGATCATCCTACCTTGTCTTCACCTCACCAGGTATCACCGATCCGTCCTGGCTCCAAAATCTTCATCCAACCCAAGCGGGGGCTGGCGATCCATCATCCGGTGGCTGAAGAGGTCCAGAAGAGGCTCCAAAGTCTTCATCCTATCCGGGAAGAAGAGTAGATCCGGACCGGCAACCATCATCTTCCAAGCGGCATCTTCTATCTTCATCCGATGAGGACCGGCTCCATCCTGAAGACCTCCGACGTGGACGCATCTTCATCCGGCGACGTCCGATCAGCCAATCAGATTGAGCTTGCATTCTATTGGCTGATCGGAACAGCCAATAGAATGCAAGCTCAATCTGATTGGCTGATCGGATCAGCCAATCGGATTGAACTTGATTCTGATTGGCTGATTCCATCAGCCAATCAGAATTTTCCTACCTTAATTCCGATTGGCTGATAGAATCCTATCAGCCAATCGGAATTCGAGGGACGCCATCTTGGATGACGTCCCTTAAAGGAACCTTCATTCGGCTAGTAGGCGTCGGGAGAAGAGGATGTTCCGCGTCGGATGGAAGATGATGGCTCCCGAAGAAAGAAGATTGAAGATGCCGTTGATAGAAGACTTCATCCGGATCATGGACCTCTTCAGCTCCCGCTTGGATGAAGACTTCATCCGGATCATGGACCTCTTCAGCTCCCGCTTGGATGAAGACTTCAGCCGGATCATGGACCTCTTCAGCCCCCCGCTTGGGCTTGGATCAGGACATCGGAGGAGCTCTTCAGGATGGATCGGTGAACTTGGTATGGTGAAGATAAGGTAGGAAGATCTTCAGGGGCTTAGTGTTAGGTTTATTTAAGGGGGGTTTGGGTTAGATTAGGGGTATGTGGGTGGTGGGTTGTAATGTTGGGGGGGGGTATTGTATGTTTTTTTTACAGGCAAAAGAGCTGAACTTCTTGGGGCATGCCCCGCAAAGGGCCCTGTTCAGGGCTGGTAAGGTAAAAGAGCTTTGAACTTTAGTAATTTAGAATAGGGTAAGGCATTTTGTTATTTTGGGGGTCTGTTATTTTATTAGGGGGCTTAGAGTAGGTGTAATTAGTTTAAAATTGTTGTAATATTTTTCTTATGTTTGTAGATATTTTTTTATTTTTTGTAACTTAGTTCTTTTTTATTTTTTGTACTTTAGTTAGTTTATTTCATTGTAGTTATTTGTAGATATTGTATTTAATTAATTTATTGATAGTGTAGTGTTAGGTTTAATTGTAGGTAATTGTAGGTATTTTATTTAATTAATTTAATGATAGTATAGTGTTAGGTTTAATTGTAACTTAGGTTAGGATTTATTTTACAGGTAATTTTGTAATTATTTTAACTAGGTAACTATTAAATAGTTCTTAACTATTTAATAGCTATTGTACATGGTTAAAATAATTACAAAGCTGCCTGTAAAATAAATATTAATCCTAAAATAGCTACAATGTAATTATTATTTATATTGTAGCTATATTAGGATTTATTTTACAGGTAAGTATTTAGCTTTAAATAGGAATAATTTATTTAATAAGAGTTAATTAATTTCGTTAGATTAAAATTATATTTAATTTAGGGGGGTGTTAGGGTTAGACTTAGCTTTAGGGGTTAATACATTTATTAGAATAGCGGTGAGCTCCGGTCGGCAGATTAGGGGTTAATGTTTGAAGTTAGGTGTCGGCGATGTTAGGGAGGGCAGATTAGGGGTTAATACTATTTTTTATAGGGTTAGTGAGGCAGATTAGGGGTTAATAACTTTATTATAGTAGCGGTGCGGTCCGCTCGGCAGATTAGGGGTTAATAAGTGTAGGCAGGTGGAGGCGACGTTGTGGGGGGCAGATTAGGGGTTAATAAATATAATATAGGGGTCGGCGGTGTTAGGGGCAGCAGATTAGGGGTACATAGGGATAATGTAAGTAGCGGCGGTTTACGGAGCGGCAGATTAGGGGTTAAAAATAATATGCAGGGGTCAGCGATAGCGGGGGCGGCAGATTAGGGTTTAATAAGTGTAAGGTTAGGGGTGTTTAGACTCGGGGTACATGTTAGAGTGTTAGGTGCAGACGTAGGAAGTGTTTCCCCATAGGAAACAATGGGGCTGCGTTAGGAGCTGAACGCGGCTTTTTTGCAGGTGTTAGGTTTTTTTTCAGCTCAAACAGCCCCATTGTTTCCTATGGGGGAATCGTGCATGAGCACGTTTTTTAGGCTGGCCGCGTCCGTAAGCAACTCTGGTATCGAGAGTTGAAGTTGCGTTAAAAATGCTCTACGCTCCTTTTTTGGAGCCTAACGCAGCCTTTATGTGGACTCTCAATACCAGAGTTATTTTTATGGTGCGGCCAGAAAAAAGCCGGCGTTAGCTACGCGGGTCCTTACCGACAAAACTCTAAATCTAGCCGTAAGATAGATAATAGCTACCTAGTTAAAATAATTACCAATTTACCTGTAAAATAAATCCTAACCTAAGTTACAAATACACCTACACTATCAATAAATTAAATAAACTACACATATCTAAACTAAAATACAATTAAATACACTAAACTAAATTACAAAAACAAACAAACACTAAATTACAAAAAATAAAAAAGATTACAAGAATTTTAAGCTAATTACACCTATTCTAAGCCCCCTAATAAAATAACAAAGCCCCCCAAAATAAAAAAAATTCCCTACCCTACTCTAAATTACAAAAGTCAACAGCTCTATTACCAGCCCTGAAAAGGGCTTTTTGCGTGGCATTGCCCCAAAGTAACCAGCTCTATTGCCAGCCCTTAAAAGGGCTTTTTGCGGGGCATTGCCCCAAAGTAATCAGCTCTTTTACCAGCCCTTAAAAGGGCTTTTTGCAGGGCATTGTCACAAAGTAATCAGCTCTTTTGCCTCTAATCTAAATCCCCCTACACCGCCGCCACCTATAATAAATGTATTACCCCCTAACCGCCACCATCTATATTACAATTAATAACTCCTAATCTAATCCCCCTACACCGCGCCACCTATATTAAATTTATTAACCCCTAATCTAATCCCCCTATACCGCCGCCACCTATATTAACTATATTAACCCTAATTATATTAGGGTTAATATATTTAATATAGTTATTATATTGTATATATATTAACTATATTAACCCTATCTAACTCTAACACCCCTAACTTAATTATTATTAAAATAAATCTAAATAATATTAATAATAATAATAATAATATTAACTAAATTATTCCTATTTAAAACTAAATACTTACCTATAAAATAAACCCTAAGATAGATAATAGCTACCTAGTGAAAATAATTACCAATTTACCTGTAAAATAAATCCTAACCTAAGTTACAAATACACCTACACTATCAATAAATTAAATAAACTACACATATCTAAACTAAAATACAATTAAATACACTAAACTAAATTACAAAAAAAAAAAAAAACACTAAATTACAAAAAATAAAAAAAGATTACAAGAATTTTAAGCTAATTACACCTATTCTAAGCCCCCTAATAAAATAACAAAGCCCCCCAAAATAAAAAAAAATCCCTATCCTACTCTAAATTACAAAAGTCAACAGCTCTATTACCAGCCCTTAAAAGGGCCTTTTGTGGGGCATTGCCCCAAAGTAATCAGCTCTTTTGCCTGTAAAAAAAACAACAACCCCCCCTCATTACAACCCACCACCCACATACCCCTACTCTAACCCACCCAATCCCCCCTTAACAAACCTAAGTCTAACCCCCAAGTGTCCCTTACCTGTCCTGAAGACCGGCGGAGAAGGTCCTGTTCCAGACGGAGAAGTCTTCTTCCAGGCGGCGACATCTTCTTCCAGGATCCAGCCGGCGCGGATCCTGGATTCTGATTAGAATAGCCAATAGAATTACAGTAGCTCTTATTCTATTGGCTATTTAAATCAGCCAATAGAATTAAAGTAGCTCGCATCCATTTGGCTGATTTGAATTTGAAGGCTCAAATCAGCCAATAGGAATTCAAGGGAAGCCATTTTTAATTGCGTCCCTTGAATTCCTATTCAGTGTATGGCGGTGATCGTATGAAGAGGATCCTCCACGCTCCGGCTCCGGTCTTCAGTTCCAGCGGTCTTCAGTTCCAGCGCCGCCGATCTTCAGTTCCAGCATCGCCGGTCTTCAGTTCCAGATGGACAGTCTTCAGCTCCGCGGTCATCGGTCTTCAACTCCTCCGCTCCACGCCGGCTGGATCCTGGAAGAAGAAGATGTCGCCGCCTGGAAGAAGACTTCTCCACCTGGAACAGGACCTTCTTCGCCGGTCTTCAGGACAGGTAAGGAGCACTTGGGGGTTAGACTTAGGTTTTTTAAGGGGGGATTGGGTGGGTTAGAGTAGGGGTATGTGGGTGGTGGGTTGTAATGGGGGGGGTTGTTTTTTTTACAGGCAAAAGAGCTGATTACTTTGGGGCAATGCCCCACAAAAGGCCCTTTTAAGGGCTGGTAATAGAGCTGTTGACTTTTGTAATTTAGATTAGGGTAGGGAATTTTTTTTAGTTTGGGGGGCTTTGTTATTTTATTAGGGGGCTTAGAATAGGTGTAATTAGCTTAAAATTCTTGTAATCTTTTTTTGTTTTTTGTAATTTAGTGTTTTTAGTTTAGATATTTGTAGTTTATTTAATTTATTGATAGTGTAGGTAGATTTGTAACTTAGGTTAGGATTTATTTTATAGGTAAATTGGTAATTATTTTAACTAGGTAGCTATTAAATAGTTATTAACTATTTAATAGCTATTGTACCTAGTTAAAATAAATACCAAGATACCTGTAAAATAAATATAAGCCCTAAAATAGCTACAATGTAATTATTAATTATATTGTAGCTATCTTAGGGTTTATTTTATAGGTAATTATTTAGTTTTAAATAGGAATATTTTAGTTAATATTATTAATATTATTTAGATTTATTTTAATAATAATTAAGTTAGGGGTGTTAGATAGGGTTAATATATATAATATAATAACTATATTAACCCTAATATAATTAGGGTTAATATATTTAATATAGGTGGTGGCGGTATAGGGGGATTAGATTAGGGGGTAATATATTTAATATAGGTGGCGACGGTGTAGGGGGATTAGATTAGGGGGTAATACATTTATTATAGGTGGCGGCGGTATAGGGGGATTTAGATTACAGGCAAAAGAGCTGATTACTTTGTGACAATGCCCCGCAAAAAGCCCTTTTAAGGGCTAGTAAAAGAGCTGATTACTTTGGGGCAATGCCCCGCAAAAAGCCCTTTTAAGGGCTGGCAATAGAGCTGGTTACTTTGGGGCATTGCCACGCAAAAAGCCCTTTTCAGGGCTATTTGTAGGGTTAGACTTAAGTTTAGTGGTAGGGAAATTTTTGTATTTTAGGGGTTAATTTATTTAATATAGTGGCGGCGGTATAGGGGGATTAGATTAGGGGTTAATTAATTTCATATAGGTGGCGGCGGTATAGGGGGATTAAATTAGGGGTTAATTAATTTAATATAGGTGGCGGCGGTGTAAGGGGGATTAGATTAGGGGTTAATATAGTTTAAATAGGTGGCGGCGGTGTAGGGGGATCATATTAGGGGTTAATATAGTTTAAATAGGTGGCGGCGGGGTAGGGGACTCACATTAGGGGGTAACATAGTTAATGTAGGTGGCGGCTGGGTAGGGGGCTCACATTAGGGGGTAACTTAGTTAATGTAGGTTGCGGCGGGGTAGGGGGCTCACATTAGGGGGTAATATAGTTAACATAGGTAGCGGCGGTGTAGGGGGCTCACATTAGGGGGTAATATAGATAATGTAGCTTGCGGCGGGGTCCGGGAGCGGCGGTTTAGGGGTTAATATATTTATTGTTAGGAGTGAGAGGGGGTATTGAGGATAGAGGGGTATACGTGTCGGGCTATGTTTGGGAGGCGTGTTAGACAGTAACAGGAGATTTAATAACTTAGTCAGGTTTTTTATGCGGCAGCAGTTTCTAAAGTGCCGTAAGTGACTGGCGACTCCAGAAATTTGTACTTACGCAGATTTCTGGACATCGCTGGTTTGTCAGACTTACTGCACTTTAGCATCTGACGGCGCCGTATATGGGATAGCTCGAGTTGCGAGCCGAAACTACTAGGGGCGGCGCAGGTTTCCACGCTTGCGCCGAAACCTGCGCCATATATCGGATCGCGCCCTTGATGTCTGCTGACCTTTAAACTCCCATCCCCCAACAATATTAGCTTATATTTGCCTAATATTTCTCACAAGCTGAGGCCAGGGAAACATGGAATGGTTATACACCATCACTAGATAACCAGCCTAGAAGGAGACAATAATAATAATTCTAAAGACCTACCACTCAGATTTTGTTGTTCCGCTCAGCACCAGATTACCAGTGGTCCCACACGTTTGCGCATAAGCGATAAGGGGTTTATGAAGAGTGTTTGCGCTCGTCTGGCTTACCTCTGGTATTATGATTGAAAGTAAACGCTATCCCTTAAGCGTAATCACGATTTAAGCTAGAATAATTACTGTGACTTCAGAGCTCTGGTTAACTGTTTCGCAAAACAAAAAAGTTGCACAAAACACATCAAAAATACATTATAAAGAACAGTTACACTCATAATAACACTATCTAATAAAAAATGATTGCACACAAAAGTAAGGGCTCAAAGATATGAGGTCTCAGGTGTAAGAAAAAAATTGACAGGCAAATGGCTTTAAAGGGATAGTAAACACCAAAAAGTTATTTGTTTAAATATATACGGCTAGATTACGAGTTGTGCGTTAAGGTAAAAAAGCAGCGCTAACAGGTCCTAACGCTGCTTTTTATACACCCCCGCTGCTATTATGAGTCTTGCAGGTATAGGTGTACCGTACACTTCTTTGGCCTTACCGCAAAACGATTTACGTAAACTTCGTAAAGTCTTTTTTCTATGGGACTTCCATAGCGCCGATATTACGAGTCTGTCCTGGGAGGCCAAAAAGTGAGCAGTACACCCTCTACCTCCAAGATCCCTAACGCATTCTAAAGTCAGTAGTTAAGAGTTTTATGGTACAATGCCGTAGCATAAAACTCATAACTAAAGTGCTAAAAAGTAGTAAAAAATACTAACTAAAAAAACCTAAGCTCCCCATTGCCCTGAAAAGGGCATTTGGATGGGCATTGCCCTTAAAAGGGCAGTTAGCTCTATTGCAGGCCCAAACCCTAACCTAAAAATAAAACCCACCCAATGCACCCTTAAAAAAAACCTAAAACTAACCCCCTGAAGATCGACTTGGATTGATTTTTTGATTGGAACAGCCATTAGAATGCAAGCTCAATAGGATTTTTTCTACCTTAATTCCAATTGGCTGATAGAATTCTATCAGCCAATCGGAATCTAAGGGACGCCATCTTGGATGACGTCACTTAAAGGTACCTTCATTCAGTAAGAAGACTCTGGATGAAGAGGATGCTCCGCGTCAGATGTCTTGAAGGTGGAACCACTCCGCGTCGGATGGATGAAGATAGAAGATGCCGTCTAGATGAAGACTTCTGCCCGTCTGGAGGACCACTTCGCCCGGCTTGGATGAAGACTTCTCCCGGCTTCGATGAGGACTTCGGCCCGGTTGGATGAAGACTTCTGCCGCTTCCTTGAGGATGGATGCACGCGTCTTCAGAACTGTAAGTCGATCTTCAGGGGATTAGTGTTAGGTTTTTTAAAGGGTGTATTAGGTGGGTTTTATTTTTAGGTTAGGGTTTGGGCCTGCAATAGAGCTAACTGCCCTTTTAAGGGCAATACCCATCCAAATGCCCTTTTCAGGGCAATGGGGAGCTTAGGTTTTTTTAGTTAGTATTTTATTTGGGGGGTTGGTTGTGTGGTTGTTGGGTTTTACTGTTGGGGGGGGTTGTTTGTATTTTTTTTTACAGGTAAAAGAGCTGATTACTTTCGGGCAATGTCCCGCAAAAGGCCCTTTTAAGGGCTATTGATAGTTTAGTTTAGGCTAGGTTTTTTTTTTATTTTGGGGGGGTTCTTTTTTTATTTTGATAGGGCTATTCGATTAGGTGTAATTAGTTTAAATATCTTGTAATTTGTTTATTATTTTCTGTAATTTAGTGGGAGGGGTTTTGTACTTTAGCTAATTGTATGTAATTTATTTAATTGCTTTTAGTTTAGTTAATTTATTTAATTGTAGTGTAGTGTTAGGTGTTAGTGTAACTTAGGTTAGGTTTTATTTTACAGGTACTTTTGTATTTATTTTAGCTAGGTAGTTATTAAATAGTTAACAACTATTTAGTAACTATTCTACCTAGTTAAAATAAATACAAACTTGCCTGTAAAATAAAAATAAACCCTAAGATAGCTACAATGTAACTATTAGTTACTATACAATGTAACTATTAGGTAAGTATTTAGTTTTAAATAGGAATTATTTAGGTAATAATATTAATTTTTATTTAGATTTATTGTAATTATATTTAAGTTAGGGGGTGTTAGGGTTAGGCTTAGGTTTAGGGGTTAATACATTTAGTATAGTGGCGGCGACTTTGGGGGCAGCAGATTAGGGGTTAATAAATGTAGGTAGGTGGCGGCGATGTTAGGGACGGCAGATTAGGGGTTAATAATATTTAAGTAATGTTTGCAAGGCGGGAGTGCAGTGGTTTAAGGGTTAATATGTTTATTATAGTGGTGGCGGCATTGTGGGCGGCAGATTAGGGGTCAATAAATGTAGGTAGGTTGCAGCGACATTGGGAGAGGGAGATTAGGGGTTAATAAATATAATGTAGGTGCCGGTGATGTTGGGTCAGCAGATTAGGGGTTCATAAGTATAATGTAGGTGGCGTCGGTGTCCGGAGTGGCAGATTAGGGGTTAATAAGTATAATGTAGGTGGCAACGATGTTGGGGGCGGCAGATTAGGGGTTAATAAGTGAAAGATTAGGAGTGTTTAGACTCGGGGTTCATGTTAGGGTGTAAACATAACTTTAGTTTCCCCATAGGAATCAATGGGGCTGCGTTACGCTGCTTTTTGGCAGGCGTTAGACTTTTTCCAGCAGGCTCTCCCCATTGATTCCTATGGGGAAATCGTGCACGAGCACATACGACCAGCTCACCGCTGATTTAAGGAGCACTGGTATTGGAGTGCCGTAAGGAGCACAATTTTGCTCAACGCTCACTTCTTGTCTTTTAACGCCGGGTTTGTAAAAACCCGTAATACCAGCGCTGTAGGTAAGTGATCGGTGAGAAAAAACTGCTCGTTAGCACCGCATAGCTTCTAGCACACAACTCGTAATCTGGCCGATAGATAATCCCTTTATTTACCATTCCCCAGTTTTGCATAAGCAACACTGTTATAGAAATATACTTTTTATCTCTGTTGTATCTTGTATCTAAGCTTCTGCTGACTGCTTCCTTATCTCAGATCTTTTGACAGACTTGCATTACAAGCAATTAGTGCTGACTCTTAAATAGCTTCACGTGCATGAGCAAAATGTTATCTATACGAAACACATGAACTAACGCCCTCTAGCTGTGAACAACTGTCAAATGCATTTAGATAAGAGAAATTAGAAATAATTTACCGCTAGATTTAGAATTGGGCGGTAGCCGTCAAAACCAGCGTTAGAGGCTCCTAACGCTGGTTTTTACCGCCCTCTGGTATTTGGAGTCAGTCAGGAAAGGGTCTAACGCTCACTTTCCAGCCGCGACTTTTCCATACCGCAGATCCCCTTACGTCAATTGCGTATCCTATCTTTTCAATGGGATCTTTCTAACGCCGGTATTTAGAGTCGTGGCTAAAGTGAGCGTTAGAAATCTAACGACAAGACTCCAGCCGCAGAAAAAAGTCAGTAGATAAGAGCTTTCTGGGCTAACGCCGGTTTATAAAACTCTTAACTACTGTGCTCTAAAGTACACTAACACCCATAAACTACCTATGTACCCCTAAACCGAGGTCCCCCCACATCGCCGCCACTCTATTAAAAATTTTTAACCCCTAATCTGCCGACCGCACACCGCTGCCACCTACGTTATCCCTATAAACCCCTAATCTGCTGCCCCTAACACCGCCGACCCCTATATTATATTTATTAACCCCTAATATGCCGCCCCCAACGTCGCCGCTACCTACCTACACTTATTAACCCCTAATCTACCGACCGGACCGCGCCGCTATTATAATAAAGTTATTAACCCCTAATCCGCCTCACTCCCGCCTCAATAACCCTATAATAAATAGTATTAACCCCTAATCTGCCCTCCCTAACATCGCTGACACCTAACTTCAAGTATTAACCCCTAATCTGCCGATCGGAGCTCACCGCTACTCTAATAAATTTTTTAACCCCTAAAGCTAAGTCTAACCCTAACACTAACACCCCCCTAAGTTAAATATAATTTAAATCTAACAAAATAAATTAACTCTTATTAAATAAATTATTCCTATTTAAAGCTAAATACTTACCTGTAAAATAAACCCTAATATAGCTACAATATAAATTATAATTATATTGTAGCTATTTTAGGATTAATATTTATTTTACAGGCAACTTTGTATTTATTTTAACCAGGTACAATAGCTATTAAATAGTTATTAACTATTTAATAGTTAACTAGTTAAAATAATTACAAAATTACCTGTAAATTCTATCAGCCAATCGGAATTAAGGTAGGAAAATTCTGATTGGCTGATGGAATCAGCCAATCAGATTCAAGTTCAATCCGATTGTCTGATCCGATCAGCCAATCAGATTGAGCTTGCATTCTATTGGCTGTTCCGATCAGCCAATAGAATGCAAGCTCAATCTGATTGGCTGATTCCATCAGCCAATCAGAATTTTCCTACCTTAATTCCGATTGGCTAATAGAATCCTATCAGCCAATCGGAATTCGAAGGACGCCATCTTGGATGACGTCATTTAAAGGAACCGTCATTCGGCGAGTAGGCATCGTTAGAAGAGGATGGATCCGCGTCGGCTGGGAAGAAGATGGCTCCGCTCCGGAAGAAAGAAGATTGAAGATGCTGCTTGATAGAAGACTTCATCCCGATGATGGACTTCCGACTTCAGCCCGATGATGGATTTCTTCAGCCGCCGCTTGGATCCAGACTTCAGCCCGAGGATGGACGTCAGTCTTCAGCCCCCCGCTTGGGCTTGGATCAAGACGTCGGAGGCTCTTCTGGACAGATCGGGACCCGGTGAGGTGAAGACAAGGTAGGGAGATCTTCAGGGGCTTAGTGTTAGGTTTATTTAAGGGGGGTTTGGGTTAGATTAGGGGTATGTGGGTGGTGGGTTGTAATGTTGGGGGGGGTATTGTATGTTTTTTTTCCATGCAAAAGAGCTGAATTCTTTGGGGCATGCCAGCAAAGGGCCCTTTTCAGGGCTGGTAAGGTAAAAGAGCTTTGAACTTTTTAATTTAGAATAGGGTAGGGCATTTTTTTATTTTGGGGGGCTTTGTTATTTTATTAGGGGGCTTAGAGTAGGTGTAATTAGTTTAAAATTGTTGTAATATTTTTCTAATGTTTGTAAATATTTTTTTATTTTTTGTAACTTAGTTCTTTTTTATTTTTTGTACTTTAGTTAGTTTATTTAATTGTATTTATTTGTAGGTATTTTATTTAATTAATTTATTGATAGTGTAGTGTTAGGTTTAATTGTAGATAATTGTAGGTATTTTATTTAATTAATTTATTGATAGTGTAGTATTAGGTTTAATTGTAACTT